>NW_020291475.1:600000-837083 GCF_003184765.1 Aspergillus aculeatinus CBS 121060
TATTCGCTGTCAGAGAAAAGAGAAACTTCGATCAACAACATGCAGAAAGAGACTAGAAAGAGTTCTCATCTTGACAAACACTCGACTTGAAACAATCAAGGTGATTCACCATGCGCGTATCCTGAACCGGAGACACGAGCAGGAAGTAACTTGACCCCTCCTCGCCTCCTTCTGTCTAACTTTACTAGTCATACTTCGGCTATATTAGCTTAACCAGAACCAGCGGCGCTAGTCCCAGATTCAGAGTGGGCACCGAACGAACACCGCTCACTGACCTACACTAGACTAAAGTCACTAACAATCGCCTTTCACTTTCAGGCTTTCACACAGACCCTCATTCCCGATTAATTAGAGAGGGTCCTCCTCGCCCAGCCCTACTGGAGCGTGCGGCGGATAGTGCAAGAAACTAGTGCAATCAAGACCCAGCGCTAACCTCGACTGATTCCTGCGAAATACCCGACCTCGCGCCGTGATATCCAGTCGCACTCACTTGTTGTGGTGGCTGCATCGATGAGGAAATTACACCTGCACAGACACACATCCAGAATATGTTATTGCCTGGCACCATGCCGAAGAATCAGTTGACCAGTGCCCCTCAAGAAGCTTTCACCATAGCCTGCCGTGTCACTCCCAGCAGCGATGGACTGACACGGCCGATATGACCGCTACTCCCGCCGACTCTGTATGCTGAGCACCTTCGTCCGTGAAGTTGTGCCACCAAGCCTGGAGCATGTACATTTGCCCCATTCGATGCGCTTGTAACCATATCCACCGGGTTGGAGTGGGTTTTTGCTTCTTTGTGATTCAGGAGACCCTCATTCCCCTTGAACAAACGCTGAGGCTCCGCAGCCGAAGCCTCTCATTCTCCCCCAGGAGTTGCAGCGTCATACTATTTGCTCTAGCACAATAATAGCAAAAGGGATTGGAAATTATACGCCGGACTGAAAGTGTACTAGTCTACGTTGGACAGAAACTGGATTCGGGTGCAACAACCGAAGCCACTGTGGCTGCCGGGGAGCAGTTTCCGCTGCCATTTCCTACATCATATTTACTGAGTGGGGATTCTAAAATTTGAGCCCAATTGTGCTCTCTAGCACCATACGAAAAGAGTAAAAGGGTGAGTACTAAGTTGCTTCACTGGCCGCAGCGCTTTCACTTGCCGGTATGCCGAGGTCGGACATCATTAATGGAAGCGAAGAAGCGCCCGCTCAGGGAGGGGTTGCGGTGCAGAACAGGGGGACTGGAGACTGAATTAAAATCGAACAAGCACTGAAAGATCCGACGGGTGCTTGAATAGTTATAGAGGCACGGTATGTCAGCGTTCTGATGTGCCATAGCCAAGCCCGCAGATGTTCGCACCAGTATGCGAGGGATACTCGTGCTTGTGTGCCTTGTCGCCAATGAGAACGTACAGACATGACTTTGGAATTTGACCTATCTTCAACCTCGGAAACAGTGGGATCCAATTGTGCTCGAGGCTCTCCCCAAGTTCTCATTACGTGTAGCCGATCCTGAGGAATAAACATGACTTCTGCTGATCGATGTTCATGTCGGTCCCAGAGGTTGTGCTTACATGTCCAGCGGGTATTCCCAGCATTCTTTGTTCAGACATACCGGTCACACCATATAACAAACACCACTCATACCTTCTAGATGTAACCTCAGGTTTGATGATCCCAAATGTCCGAGAAATTAAGGACCCTGGTCCCGAGATTGGCCTGGTCCACGCATTTCGTGGGTGGGACAGAACCTGCATTCAAGGATGATCAGGTGTAGCTGAAAATCGGGAAGCGCCCCCTGTTCCCACGTTAGCACAAGCAATGCTTATGACACGCGCAAAAGGGCTTGGAGTAATCCCTATCGCGCCGCTTGGAAAGAGCTTTAGACTGCGAAATAGGATTGTGTGGAACACGAATGCTATTTGGTGACTGATCGGGCCCGGGACAGGCGACACGAATGCTCAAAGGTAAGTGTGGTACCTATGTTCTGACGGATATCTAGTCCCTGGTGATCTTATTGACCTGCACGCAAGAACATGTAAGTGTGTCCAATATATCTCATATTTTCTCATGTGGTCACCACCCTATGTGATGCAGAAGACTCGCGGCGTGAACATCTCCATTCATCAATGCTGGATCTCGACGGAAATCTCTAATTTGACAAGTCTATTTGATACTGAAACGGGGCTACAGCAAGACCAGCCAATGCTTACCTGTGCTCATCCCAGAACACCTCCTTCAGCAGGTCGCACATCAATGTGATAGACCTTTTCCCTTCTTTCAGAACAGCGTCCATTGCCAAAAACGGATGAGGCATGCCTCTCATTATTTGCAAGTCCACTGGTACGCCTGCCTTCTGTAGCTTCTGCGCATACTGCTCTCCCTCCGTCCTTAGCACATCCAATTCCCCCACCATGACCAAGGCTCTCGGCAGAGCAGACCAATCTCCAGTGTAGAACAGAGGACTGGCCTCCGGGTTCGCCCAATCTCTCTGGTCAGGCAGGTAATGCTCGCGGTACCAGAGCATCTTGGCTGCTGGCAGAGCTGGGGTGTGTTCGTACTCGCGGTAGGCGTCGTTGGTAGATACTGAGGCGGTGTTGTCGGTCACCGGCACGGACAGTAACTGGGCCTGGAAATGAACGGGCGGCGAGAGAGTGAGGGCCTTTTGGGTGATGATGCAAGCTAGGTTTCCGCCTGCGGAGGAGCCGCCTGTTGCGAGAATCTTCGTGTCAATGGGGAGATGTGTCGGACCGTCGGCCAGCAGCCAGAGAAGGGCTTCCCAGCAATCATGGACGGCGGCGGGCCAGCGATGCTCGGGAGCGAGACTAGAGGAGGGCCAGTCAGGGTGCGACTCTCTTTGCATTGGTGAGCGGCATAGATGCTTACCGATAGTCGACAGTCACTACTACGCAGCGGCCTCGGTTACAGAGGTTTGTGCACACCGGATTCTCCGTGTCGATGTTGCCCAAAACCCATCCGCCCCCGTGGAAATACAGCATCAGTGGCCATCCGCTCGCTGGTGCTGTGCCTTCCGGGACAAAAGCGCGCAAAGGAATCTCAGGTCCCTCTGTGACACGGCGACCAATGCGCAGGTCGACTGTTCTCCCCACGGGGAGCAGAGGACCTCCGCCGGGGATCAGGACGCCGCTTGTACGGGAAGCCTCCACCGGCTGGAGATGAACTTGTTGTTTGTCGATTACATGCGCATTATAGAAATCCACATATTCTGGGTCGAGCTTGTTTATCACGGAGGGGTGAAGAGGGTAGGGCGGTTGGTCGGCCGGGCTATGACTGATGGACATTGTGAATACGTTATGATGAATGCTTGGGAAAAGGGTACGTGCACTAGACGCATGGAAGTTGACGGGGAACAAGACGAACTTTATGAATGCTCAATGCTTCCGTTTATCTTGATGGGCAGCAAGCCCGTGGTTGCATGAAGGTTGCATTTTCAAACGCAAGGGAGCAAGAGAGGATTAGAGCAGAGCGGGGGTGAGAACACAAGCCGGTTTATCAGGGTTTCTCTCCTCACTGATACGAGCCAGCTGTTCGCCCCATGGTGCTCAAGGCCAACCGTCTTCCTCTTCCATCATGGACGATTTTTACCGAGATGGACCATACAGCGATATGATGCCTTGTCGAACGTGCCTTATGGCTTCAACTACTCCCTCTTGAGCTGCGATCTGGTGGCTAGTGGAGACAACTCAACAACACAGCTGCGCGGCTGTCAAGACCCTGCTTTGAAAGCAGACGTGGAGATCGAATGCATGGCACGCCTGTAGCGGGATGTGATCAATAATCCACTATCTTGCCGTGTCTGATAAATTGATAATCGCACCCAGAGTTTTCTAAACGGTTTGTCGAGCATATTTGAATTGTCGAGCCTCTTTCGTAATGATTGTGGATGACGGCTGGATTATCTGTCATTGTTATCGGCCTCGAACCTCATTATCTGAGATCTTATCGGGAGCAACCTGTACAGTTGTAACCTTGGAGCTTGGAGTAAATTACCCCTCATTCTGAGCTCCACCTTGCAAATTGTCTTGAGCCCCGCAGGAATTGACCGCGTCCCGACGGTGGCTAATTCAGCTTTGAGATTCGGGTACCTGTTGCAAGAAGGTGTACATAAATGACTGTTGTCCGATGCGATAAGATACCTAGTAGTTCCATGCTACTCCCGAGTCATACATCACAATAGAAAGTATCTATCTAGCTTGCTCTTTCATTCGAGATTCATAGGCGAATTCCTTAATCGATGATAGTGAGGATTTAAAACCAATGCGATAACTCAAGGGACTCCATTCTACGCGAGAAAACATCCATAGTTCTTCAGCAAGCTGGTGGTGGTGGCATGGAATTCCGATTGCCCTTGCAGCCATCCATCCTCCCAACCCCTTTCTGAATTCTTTTGATAAGAAATAGAAATAGTTGATGGATGGCCTGAGTGCCTGAGCCGCAGCACCGCTTCTCTCTCGCCCTCTTCTTCTCATCCCCTCATCCCTAGAACATCCCCGGTAATCAGCCCTGGATTCTACTTTTCATCCTTCATTCAAGAAATTGAAGTTGTCTCATTGCTCCTGTCTCAACCTTTACCCATTTCCACCAAACAATCACTTAGCTTGCGCACGATGACGGTGTATCCCTCGCAGGGGTGTCTGAGTACTCCGTAGTAGAGCGTGGGGATGCAATTCTGCGCATACGAAGGGCTGGCGATGTCTACGCTCGATCCTGAATCTTGATCACTTGTAACCTTCGTTAAACCAACTCACGATAGACCGTGAAGCTCCTGAAAAATGCAATGACTAATCATGGTCGGCTTCTACTGGAGTACAGTACAGGAACTCGCCCACCCTTCTCGGCCGGACTCTTCATAGTCTACATTCCACACGATGAGACTATTGTCTCTTCTACCCAAAGAGAAGCCAGAGGCAGTCTTCTTGCAATCTAGCTGCTCCCCTCCATCTGATCGGAGATGGACATACCGCTGCTCATCCATTCCGACCCCTCTTCGCGCGTCGACGCGCCAGATGTTTACCACCTTCTCCCCATTTAGTTCGCCGTAGCCCTATCTTAATATCTTAAGTGGACTTTCGTCTGGTAGTTGAATTCCTTTCACACCTGTCGGCACCAGTCGCCTGATGTGCTGCTAGCTAGAGCTGATCTGATCGCATTGACTCTTGGGTGCCTATCAATGCGTGGATGTCCAAGCTCGATTGCCTCGACGTGTTGAAGCTGTGCATCGCAGCCTGCTACTGCTCTAACCACGAACCCAGCCATGTCTAGCCACTATGTGTCAGCCAGCGCAGAAGGCGCGTGGGTGAAACGCGCGATCCTCGTCTCTCTGTACGCCTTACTGCTCGAGTCTCTCATCGAATGGGGGATTGTGATCTACCTTTATGTTGAACGACACGTGGATGCGAGAATGACTCCTAGTTTGATTCTCGCTCTAGCAGCAGTAAGTTGTGAAGCACTCTCTTCAACCTCAAATGCTAAAACTGGGAGTTAGTCCTTCTTCATTGTGCCGCTTGTCGTCTTACACAGCTTTCTTGCCTGGCAGTACAACAAAGTAGCACGGTTTACAAGCCAAAAGGCCATGCTGCGAATCGTTTGTAGCTGTGTGTTGGGGGTTGCAATTGTGATCTCGATAGCCGCCGGTGCTACAGGCCTGGCGGTTATATCGCAACATCTACCGTGTCTTGCCGAGGAAGGCAACGACAACTTCTGGAAGATGGGCGTAAGCTGCGCACTTTATCGTGCATCCATCATCGATTCGATTGTTTCAGTGTATGCTATGCTCCGACATCGCTGGGTGATTGCACTTACTGATTAAGATGCAGCATAACGTTGTTTCTCTTCTTTGGCTTCAGACAACTCTGCGGACGCCCTTATGATGTCTCATTAATGGGCATGTATACACGCCAGCCTTCATTTTCAATCTGCGATGACAGCATCCTCAGCAGCTGGAGCACGGAAAGTGACAATAGCCTGAAGAATGACATCTACTATGTGTGTCGGCGTCCCGACATCACATATGGCCGAGGGCTCTATATGTCATCAAGTGATAACACCATCCGAATGTCCGCAAGCATTGAATACCCGAACATTGTCCACCACAAATCCCACCCGGGGCTCGAGGCGGAATATGACTCGGATACAACGGATTTGCTATCGGGTACCACCCTTACACCGCAGGAAACTCTTATAAGGAAGTTGCCGGGCGTGATGACTAGCTCGGATCTTCTTTCGTGCGTTTCGCGCACGCCCACCGCGGCGACATTTAGCTCTTATGGTGACCATTCTAAGCAAATGGCTCCGGTAGAGTTACCAGGGGCATCGCCTTCCACTCCCGGGCACAAACGACACAAATCCTCCGCGTCGTCTTTGCGCCGGCTGCTGCCCAAGTTATTTTCACAACCATTGTCAGCAGACCCTCAAATACGTGCCCTTGCCGACTCGACGACTGAAGCAGATGTCGAAAAAGAAGCCTTAGTGGCTGAACGCCCACCAACCCCGAAAAAAGAGTATGCTCCTGGACATCCACTGGCTTCAGCTCCTGTGGAAAAACCTTTGCCAGCCATTACAGCCGAAGCTCTCACATTCGAAGGAAATCAGCTGCGAGCAAGAGCCCTCACACGATCTGTGACCATGAATTCAGCCGATGCTCCCGAAGTCCTCGTGCCGGAACCTTTGAATGTACGCCGGTCCAATACTGCGCATACGGCTCCTGTTCCCAGGAGCGCATATATACCGTACCAGGGAGCTTTCACCGCAACCCCTCCGCTCCCGGCAGCGCGCCCAGCTCTTGCCCAGGCCTCTAGCTACAGAGGTGTCCCGATTGATCGTGAGGTGGCCAGCCGGCAGAGTTCCAGGCGCAGCAACCGACGGCAGAGTCAGGTGTATCAGTTTGATTCCTCCCAAATTCCGCGGCATACTCAAAGCCAGCACCAGCCTCATCAGAATCACTACGGTCGTCGATGGTATCAGGAGCACAACCGCCGCATGTCTTCATCAACCCGTGGAAACGACGGTGAACTGACATACTCAAACCTGCGTCGTCCCCGCAGCAACACATATGGCGGTCTCGCCTCCGCGCCCAGCAGACTAGACAGCATCCGCGAAACGGGCACATCTGTTGATGAAGCCCCGGAGAGCTACCTGTCTGAGGCGAATGCGTATTGCGATACAACTCGAACGAACAGTGCCAGTGGATACTAGAGCCTGCGGGTCAGGCTGTTAATTCTCATCAAAGAGCTACCGTCTCCCTAATTTTCGATTCTCAATATACATTTTGCATCAACCGGTCTTTTCAAACTTTTTTCTCGTCTTCGTACTTCTGAAGCTCACGACCCCTATTTGTATTTGCCCCTGATTTGTCATACCACGATCTGAGACATTTTAAAATGCCATACCTAATTCTTTGATTTGCCCGAATGGCAACAAATCCATTAACGGAGTAATCTGCTTTAGCTGAGCGCGCATTCAAGCTCTGAGAACAGAAGCTAAGAACATGGCGACTCTCGTCTGTACACGCGAGATCCACTCCTTTCCTTAGTTTCTGACCGTAAGTTGCCTTTTCATGACACCGTAAAAACCATCCTGAGCACAATGAAAGCAGGGAATCATAGTGAAAGCGAAGCAGAAAAGGAGAAACAGGAAGCAAAAAAAAGAAAATCGAAAGGAAAACCAGCACCGTAAACACAAACCATGAAGCACCCCGTGAAAAAAAGCAAACAGGCTCCGCCCAGCCCGAAACATTCAAGTCAATCAGACCTGTGATGAAAAAGACATTCCATTCCCATAGTCTGTGCCATTATAACCGAAACCCAACCCAACCCAACCCAGCCCTATCCGATCCAAATCCGTATCGTTCTATTCATTTCAGGCTCTCTTCCCAGATTCACCACTCCTTGACAACGACGAGACCGAAGTCGACACCTGCCCTGGACTCGACACGGCATACTTGTACCGATACCCCTGTTTCCGCCTCCCCTTCTCGTCCGCTCCCACCGCAAGGTTTCCCTTCCCTGTTCCACTGCCACTGTTGCCACCACTAGCACCACCACCACCACCGAATTCCTTTTCTCCCCACGACCACATCAGCGCGCGACCCATGCGTTCCCGCTCCTTGAGCAGGAGCTCGACGCGCCGCTGCCACTCCTTCTCGCGCTTTTCCACCGAGCGCGCAATCCGCTCGTCCACGGCGGCGGCGGTCTCCTCCTTCGTCGCGAGCACGGACTCGAGATGCTCGACCTGGAGGCGGAGGGCGCGGCTCTCACTCTGGTGCCGCTCGCGCTGCTCGCGCAGCGAGCCCGCCTGCGCCTTGTACCGGGATTCCCGGTGTTCCGTCGCCGCCAGCAGCTCGCGGAGCTTCGCGAGCTCGGCGGCATGGGTCGCTTTCAGAGTGCGGAGTTCGGACTGGAGAGAGTGGGTTTGTTCGAGAAGTTCTTGCTCCTTCTGACGTTGAAGCTGTAGTGATTGCTGTTGCTGTTGTGGTTGTGGGACGGGAGGGGAAGGAGGGGGGCTGAGTTGTTGGTTTTGCAGCTGTTGCTGCCGGGTTTGTTTCTTCTTCTCATCCTCTTGTCGTTGTTGTTGCTCCTTCTGCAGACGGTCGATGGCTTCTAGGGCTTTGGTGCGCTCCTCTTTCATTTGGGTCAGTTCCTGCTGGGTCTTGGTGAGGTTCGAGCGAAGGTCGTCGGCGCGCTTGCTGAGGCGGGTGCTTTCGGTCTCGATGGAGTGGATGAGGGTTTGCGCTTCGACGGCCTGGTCTTCCGAGCGCGAGAGCTGCAGTTCGAGGGTTCTCTTAGCCGAGTTGGCCTCAGTGAGTTCGGACTGAAGTTTGGAGAGTTCGTCTCGGAGGCGTTTCAGCTCTTCGTCCGGGGCCTGGTCATAGTCTTGGCTCGGGTCTTGACGTTGTTCTTCTGGGTCCTTTCTTGATGAGCCTGGATTCAGAATCCGAGATCCCTGGCTGGGTTGGCCCAGATCCTTGATCAATTCGAGGATTTCTGTATAGGTGTTGCCGCCGGTTTCGAGGGGAAGGTCGGCGGCCATGGCCTTGAGGGCGTTTTCCTGCGCAGTAACTTGGGTCTGCGCGCGGGTGAGGTCGGCTTCGAGCGTGCTGTTCTTTTCCTCCAAGGGGCGATTCTTCGTCTCGAGAGTGACGATTCGTTCTTCCAGAGTCTCGTAGGCTTGATTGACGTTCTCGAGCTCCGTGTCTAACTTCTCTATTTCGAGCAGGTGGCTGCTGATCTGGGCTTTTAATTCATCCACTTCAGTGTTCTTCTCTCGGAGCTGCTGCTCTTTGGCATCGGTGACTTCCTTGAGCTTCGCGATCGTCTCGTCCAGGGTTGCGTCGCGCTTACGCAGCTGTTCCTGGGCCAGATCTAATTGCTGTCGCAAGTATGCAATGGTGTCGAGCCGCTCTGCATCGAGGTTCGGGTGTGATGATCCACGGTCCTGCAGCTCCTTCTGCATATCGCTAATCTGCTTCTGAAGAGCACTTAGCTCGGAGGCATTGATGGTGGACTTGTGCAAGAAAGTCTCTCTTTCTTCGTTCTGTTTCTGGAGCATGTGGACTTGCTCTCGCAGAATAGTCTCGTCAGTACGATTGGCGTAGAATTCATCTAACAAAGCAGACTTCCTCTGCAGCTCGCCCTGAAGGTGCTTTATTTGCTCGCCAGCGGATGCTGCCTCCAGCACGCGCCTACGACCCTTCTCCAGCTGCTCATTGCGGTCTTGCAGCTTGTTTTCGAGTTCAAGTATTTGTTTCCGTAGATCTCCAGCTGTACTTGGTTCTTGCTTGTGAGGGGAAGGGGTCTTGTGTCTCCGTACTGACGGGGTAGTCGTGCTTGCCTCCATCTCATCGTCCGGATCCTCTTCAATATTTTCTAGATGCGTGGTATCCCTGTTAAAGCCACTGGCGCGGCGCAGAAATTGCGATGGTGTAGACATGTCGATCGGTGGGCCGAATTCACTGTATTCGCCAAGCTCTGGTTCAGGTTCGGGCTCATCCTCGATAGCCGGCTGATGCAACTGAGAACTCTGCTCGCGCTGTGGCGGTCGCGTATCTTCCCGCTGCTGCATCCGTTGGCTGTTTTGCCTGCTGTGGCCTCGCGGCTGGGCAGGGGATTCGGGTAGCGGAGGCAGGGGGTTTTCGTCTTCCTCCTTTTCCAGGTGGCGCAGATCGCGTTCCTGCTCCTCCAAATCATCAAACAGGGGCTCAAGCTCCGACAAGTCGTGTCCATCATGCCGAAAGTCCATGAAGTGCTTATCCTCCATAGTATCGCCGTCGTCCATCAGGTATTTCTCCAGATTCGCAGTGAAATCCGCTGGACCTCCGACATCCGACAGGTCGTCTTCATGCGGAAACTTGAATTCCGCAAGAGGATCCACATGGTCGTCCAGCGCTTGGGTGCTCGGGTACTGGCTGAAATCGACGGTGTATTGCGCCAGACGGGCGTCGATGTCGTTCGCGGCGCGCTCGAGCGACGACGCTCGGGAGGACCGCGGCGAGTAGCTCTGTTTTAGCGGAGAGCGGGCATCATCGGCGTAGGTTGTGGTCGCGACGCGATCGACAGTACGAGGACTCTTCGCGCTCAGGGGAGAGTAGCTCTGTGCGTTTTGACGACGAGAGGGGGGTGACGAGGGCATGAAGAGAGGCGTCGCGAGAGTTGACGCGCCCACAGTGTCATGGGTGGTCGTATCGGCCATGCTGGGGGGGTGGATTGTCCTCAAGGATATCGAGGTGACCAATATAGGACAAGATACTAAAATAGGCCTCAGGGTAGCCGAGGTATCATGGCTTGATGGAATTACTACATAGGTCGACCAATAATGCAGAATTGAAGCCAGAGTCGTTGAAGGAATGAATGAATGAGTTATCGCCGGGGAAGATGCGATAACAAACACCAACTGGTCGGGTAAACACCGGTCGTCAGGCACCAGGGACCTTGCTGCCTGTCAATTCAGGCGTAGAATCATCATTGTCAGCAGTTTCACTCAGCGAGCATGCTGACCGCATCGCACCTCAATTACAGATGATTCTATACCGAGTCACAATGAATCCTCCGGGTCACACCTGCAAAGATCGTGCTCTCATGACAGATGACTATCAACGTAGATGGAATTGTCCTCCAACCATCTGCTCAAGTATTGTATTGTACGGTACTATCACTTACGACTGAGATGAAGAGCAGTGCGTCACGTGTCAGCTCTTTGCGCAACCTGGGGGTGTCTTATGAGCCTCTTCGACGTAATGCTCTTCGTCTCTGTCCCTAGCTTCTGACCCTGAGGTTCGAGAATGTGCGATTCTCTGCTCAGCAGTCATGGTCTACGAAGGTCAGTACTATATATGAAGTTCTATGCCTACCTACACCGGCGGCGGGGCTGTTAAGGTGGGCTATTCTTCTTCCAGACCGTCGCCGGCCGAATCCAGCACTGCTCGCTTCCCCCCATTTCCCCCTCACCCGACCGATCGCGGCGACCTTCGCTGTGTCGCAATCTCGCTTCTCCACCTTTTTTCCCTTCTCCCTCCTCCTCTTCTGCTATCCCCAGGCTCGAGATCTGGGTTTAATAGTGGAATACCACTCTGCGCATCGTTCCCTCTACCATATCTCTGACAATGCCTCCCGTACCTTCGTCGTCCGACCGGTGTCGGGTTATCTTGTACCATCAGACTCTCTGTCCCAACGGAGGCCAGTATGTCTCGATGATGCCACTAGTCCAGAACAACACAGGCGTTACGCACATCATCCTCGCAGCCTTTCACCTGAACGCAGACCCGGAACACATTACACTGAACAATGATCCCCCACAACACAGCATGTACGACGCCCTATGGGCCGAGGTACCCCGCATGAAACAACAGGGGATACGCATCATGGGAATGCTCGGGGGCGCTGCGCAGGGCTCGTTCCGCTCCCTGGATGGAAATGCAGAGAAATTCGAATTGTACTACCGACCCCTGCTGGCCATGATCCGGCGCCATGGATTGGACGGGCTAGATCTCGATGTGGAAGAGGAAATGTCGTTGGCAGGGATCATCCGACTTATTGACCGACTCAAGCTGGATCTGGGAGACGAGTTTATTGTGACGCTGGCTCCAGTTGCGGCGGCCATGCTGGGCCTGGGAAACCTGTCGGGGTTCGACTACCGGGAGCTGGAACAACAGAGAGCCGCAAAGATCGGTTGGTACAACACGCAGTTCTACAACGGTTGGGGACCCGCAGATGATCCCCGGATGTATGCTGCCATCGTTGCACAGGGCTGGTCCCCAGGCCGGGTGGTGCTTGGGATGTTGACCAATCCAGGCAATGGGTCGCAGGGCTATGTGCCCCCCGAGAAAATCGGACCTATCCTGGCCATGCTGATTGAACAATATCCTGATTTTGGGGGCGTCATGGGCTGGGAGTATTTCAACTCGAAACCCGGGGAACAGGAGCACCCATGGTACTGGGCAGCGGAGATGTCCCTGAGCATGCACATGAAAGATCTCGTGGATGCAGCGCGCCAGCTCACTTCAGGACCGATGACCAGCAGCTTGATGAACGTGCTTCGCGACATGATGCAGCGGCGATAGACGGGGAGAAATGTAGAGTAAAATATAACTATAAGGATGTGTATCCATCGCTCCGCTGGAAGTCTATAGCTGCACGTATAATGTTTTGCTGGCTGATGGAATTAAGAACGATGCATGGTGTCTCCGTGTCCGAGCGTCAGTTCAGAAAAAAGAGGTGTTTCGGCATGTCGTCATCGTCGACTTCTCCGCCGCCGCCGGCTTCTCCTCCTTACCGATAAACCTACTACCTACCACTCAACGCCCTTTCATTATTCATTATTCTTCGAGCTGCGAATTGAACAGCAGCAAGCTTCACCTCCCGGGAAAGCCTACTGACCTGGCAATGATCACTACCTGTTGAATATCATCGAAACCACCCCCAGCACCATGGTGTCTGTCGCGCGGATTGCCGCTGCCTTGAGCTCCGCAACGGTCCGGGCTGCGGCCTTCTTCTTCCTCCGCTGGGTATGTTGATGCAATCGCTTCGCCGCAAGAATCTTCCCCGACTCATTCGTTATGTGATTCTTCTAGATTCCCGGACACCACTTCCCGCCTCTGGTCTTCACAGCATTGGCTGTGTATCTTACTGCTGTCGTAACGCTCCTTCGACAGACTGAGCGGAGTACCACCGGCAGCAATACTAAAGACTCTCCAAAAACCACAAGTTGAGTGATCAGACCAATTAGCATTTCCGGCGGCCTTCTAACTCCTACAATCAGAGCGCACAACACCACGAAATCCAGATAATGTACTCAAGACATTGTTCACTGGCCTGCCGTCCGCCAGCTTACCACGCTCGACGCGGTTGACTGTTCTCATCAACATTGGGCTTGCATTGCTCACTCTAGATTTCATGCTGCGTGGCCTGGTTGTCTACCCCAGCGCAGATGTCACCTTCTCTCGGATCGGTTATGTCTCACCAACAACCGCCAATCTACTGGTTCGCGAGCCAGATCCTGCACAGCTGCCCCTTGTCATCTTCTACCAGCCAACAGATACAGAGGACTCGACACGATGGACGGAAGAGGGCATGATCTATGCTCTGGACGAGTCAACAGACCACACGACCACGGTGACAATCAAAGGCCTGAAGCCGTCGTCACCTTACCGCTACTCCCTGTCCAACAATCTTACAGGCTCATTCGTCACTGCTCCAATGCCCGGCACCAAACAGGCAAACCGCCTCAGCTTCCTGACCTCAAGCTGCATGAAGGCGAATTTTCCCTACAACCCGCTGTCGCACCCACTGCGCATCCCAGGGATCGAGATGATGACGGAAACAATGGCGCGACTGCCATCATTGCTGCGACCAGCGTTCATGCTGTTCCTGGGCGACTTCATCTACGTCGATGTCCCCCAGCGCTTCGGGTCATCTGTCTCGCACTATCGCAGCGAGTACCACCGCGTCTACTCATCTCCCTCGTGGAATCGCCCAGAGGATAGTACGCCCGCCATCGACCTGCCTTGGATTCACACTCTCGATGACCACGAGATTGAGAATGACTGGTCGAAAGGCAACACCACTGCACCGTACCCCGCGGCGTTCGAGCCCTACATCCATTACCATGTCCGGCCCAATCCGCCCATCCCACCCGTTCCCTTCGCGACGCCTGAAAACACGACCTACTTCTCCTTCATCCACGGGCCTGCCTCCTTCTTCATGCTCGATACCCGCACCTACCGATCGGCCCCGTCGCAGTACAACTCCACGATCCTCGGCTCCGCCCAGCTGCAATCCCTCCTCGCCTACATCGCGCGCCCCGAACCCAGCGAAGTGCGCTGGAAGCTCATCGCCTCCAGCGTCCCCTTCACCAAGAACTGGCGGGTCGGCACCACCGACACCTGGGGCGGGTTCCTGAACGAGCGCCGCGTCGTGTTCGAGGCGATCTGGCGCGCCGAGCGCGAGCTCGGCATCCGGATCGTCCTCCTCAGCGGCGACCGCCACGAATTCGGCGCCACGCGCTTCCCCGACCCCTCCCTCGACCTGCCCGCGACCGAGCTCACCCCGAACACCGCCGGGGAGGGCCTGCACGAATTCTGCGTCGGCCCCCTCAACATGTTCTACCTCCCCGTGCGCACTTACCGGCAGACGGACAACGAAGACGTCACCATCAAGTACATCCCCGACGGGAACACCAAGTACGGCCTGGTGGACATCGAGGTCCGCGACGCGGTCATCGATGCCACCCAATCCGGACACCCCGTCACCGTACCCAGCTCGGTGCTCACGTACTCGATGTATGTTGATACGCAGCTGGTCTGGCAGTACGAGCTCAGCGTCCCCCTGCCCGGGTACGAGAGCCGGGTCGCGGACGTGGCGGCGTGGAAACACCCGCGACTGCCGCCGGGAAAGCTGTTGCTGGACACGAGGGAGGAGCAGAGCTGGGATGCGTGGGCGAAAGAGTGGGTCGGACGAGTCGAGGAGACTGTCGGGTTGATTAGAGATGGTGTCCTGAAGGTAGTGTATAATGTTTTGGATGTGATTCAGAAGAAAGAGCGATTGGATTAAGTTTCTTTCTTTTCTTTTTCTACTTCTTGCAGCTATGATCTTGCGGAAGAATCTGTTGGATACTAGGCAAAACATGCTAATCGGGAATTAGTCCACCAATTGTTAGTTATTCGCCACAAGATGGGTTGAACTGAGAAATCATAGATTGATAGGTATCATTCGAATGAGCAATCTACCGCTTTTTCGCGGAACGGACGTAGTTCAAAGGAGATGGTTACATGCCAATCTGGTTCAATGCAAGCAAGCCTCATCTATCATCAGATTATTTCGGTATGGATTGGGATGGAATGAATCAACAACCCGGTGGAGAAACCAGGAAAAAAAAATAGAACACGCCCAACACCATAGTATGCTAATACAATCGACATCGACATCAGCAGTAAGCCGTGGCTTCCGGCGGAGGAGAAAAACCGGAGTCATGAAAAGGAAGAATAGTGAGAAAAGGTCAGATATAGACAAGAAGGTGCGAAGAGGATAGAGGGAACTTGAGGGAGAGGGCGGATGGAGGCCAGAGGAAACGAAAAATGAGAATGCAAGGCCGCTGGACGAGCTTGAATGAGGGGGTTGCAGCAGGATCACCGGCCACGACCTCGGCCGCCACCACCACCACCGCCCATACCACCCATCAGCCCGCCCATCTGGCTCATCATGCTCTGCAAGTCCATACCACCGAGGCCCGGGAGACCGCCACCGCCGCCGCCGCCCTGGCCCTGCAGCATCTGCATCATCTTGGCCATGTCGCCCATGCCGGGCATACCGGGGAACCCGCCGCCGCCGGCCCCGCCCATGGCGGCCATGCGCTTCTGCATGGCGGCCAGCTGCTGCTCTTTGTTTCCGCCCTTGAGCATATTCTGGGCGCGCTGCATCTGCTTCTTCTGCCCGCCGACGCGCTTGGCCATGCCGGCCATCATGCGATGCTGAGAGAGAAGGTCCTCGACCTCGCGGACGGTTGTACCGCTGCCGCAAGCCACGCGGACCATGCGGCTGGGCTGTTCGACGAACACCTTCGGATCGCCGTCCAGCTCGACCGCAGTCATACTGTCGAAGATGTAGATCATGCGGCGCAGCTTCAGCGAGCCGTCCTCGTCGTCCAGACCGGCGGTCAAGTTGGATAGGCCCGGGATCATGCCGGAGAGCTTGGACAGAGGACCCATCTTCATGATCGAGGTGATGTTCTCCCGGAAGTCGCGCAGCGTGTAAATACCCTCTGCGATGTGCTTGTAGGTCTCCTTGGCCGAGGCGGAGTCCTTGGTGACAGCCTGAACGTGTTCGACCAGGCCGGCCATATCACCCATGCCAAGCAGCTTCTGGATGAAGGCCTTGGGCTCGAACCGCTCCAGATCCATCAAATGTTCACCGGTACCCAGGTAGATGATGGGCGTGTGCGTGGCGGCGACGGCCGAGATGGCACCACCGCCCGCCGCGTGGCCGTCCGTCTTCGTGATGATGATGGCCCCGAAGTCGGCGGTGGCCTTGAACGCGGAGGACTGGGCCTCAGCAGCTTGACCGATGGTGCTGTCGAGGACGAGGATGGTTTGGTCGGGGGTGACGGCGGTCTGGATCTGGGTCATTTCGGTGAACAGTTCTTCCTCCTGCTTGTGACGACCACTGGTATCCACGATGATGATTTCGAAGCGCTCCTTCTTGAACTTGGCGACACCCTCCGCGGCCACGACGGCGGGGTCGGTCTGCGTCAGACTACCGTAGTACGGGATCTTGGCCTTGGTGGCATTCTGCTTCAGCTGGTCGAAGGCACCCGCACGGAAGGTATCGGCACAGACAAGGGCGGTCTTGAACCCGCGCATCTGGTAGTGGCGAGCCAATTTGGTACAGGTGGTCGTTTTACCGGCACCCTGCAGACCCACGAACATGATCACATTGGAGCGGCCCTTCTTGGGACGGAAAGGCTCGGCGTGCGGGTCCACCAAGGCTACCAGTTCATCGAAGACGGCTTTCTGGATCAGGCGCTTCTTGTTCACGGCGGGTGGCAGGGAGGCGAAGTTGACGCTGGACTTGATGGACTTCCGGAGCGACTGGACGAGGCGGACGTTGACGTCGGCAGACAGCAGAGCTGCACAGATCTC
The DNA here is from genome assembly GCF_003184765.1 of Aspergillus aculeatinus CBS 121060. Lineage (NCBI taxonomy): Eukaryota > Fungi > Ascomycota > Eurotiomycetes > Eurotiales > Aspergillaceae > Aspergillus > Aspergillus aculeatinus. Next base: position 617,146 of record NW_020291475.1, read on the forward strand.
CTTGAGCATATCATCGAAGGCCTACGATCATGGAGTCAGCAGCTAAGAAGGAGTTGCACGGCAGGACAGCCACACACCTTCTCGTCCAGATTGTTAGACCGAGTCAGGTCATTGACGGCGGCATTAATTCGCCGCCCAAGATCCTGAAGGACCATGGTGAGATGGGATATTCAATGGGAAGTGAAGGTTAGAATGTTCGTAGCAGGTTGCGCAGTTTAAAAATTTCTTTGAATATCAGGAGAATGGCCTGGAACAACTGGGAAGACGACAAGGAGATATGAAGACAGCTGGAGGCAAGTTAGTTTGGATGGCGTTTTGACTCCACTGGGCCATCTCAATGAGGCCAACGCGATGCGGAGAGCCTGCCCCGCCAATCACCGCCTCTTTGTGTCTCACCGCCCGCTGACCCTCCAAAAATTTCCCGGGAAAACGACAGAAAAGAAAGAAAACCGACCGACCAATTTTAATCCCAATCTCCACCACAGCCTCCCAAATCTTATACACACGAGAGACCGAGCTTACGGTGTCAATTCTCTCACCATGGCCCCCTACGTCAAAAAGCGCAAAGTCCTCGACTCGATCGCATCCCGTCCCCAGAAAAAGTTCCGCAAGCAGCGCGCATACCACAGCAGCTCCGAAGATGACGACGACGAACCCACCGATTTCCAAGCCGTCAGTTTGGCAGACTCCGACGTCGAGGAGGAAGTTGTGAAGCAGCCCAAGAAACAGACCCGGTCTATCGGCGAATCGACCAAGAAGGCTCTCCCCAAGAAGCAGCTGAAGAAAAAGCAAGAGGAAAGCTCCGACGACGAAGATATGGCATCCGATTCGGATGCAGACGACTCGGAAGAAATGGAGGACGATGAGTTTGACGTGGGCGCAGAGTCCGACACTTCCAATCCCGCCTCGACGGCAGGTGGTCGGGCGGTTCCTAAGCGTCATGATCCCACTGCGTTCTCGACCTCAATGGCCAAGATTTTGGCAACCAAGCTCCCTTCCTCGATGCGCGAGGACCCGGTGCTGTCCCGCAGCAGAGACGCCGCCCAGAAGAGTACCCAGGTGGCGGAAGAGAAGCTGGATCGCCAGGCGCGGGCTAAGATGCGGGCGGAGAAGAAGGAGGAGTTGGATCGTGGCCGTATCCGCGACGTGATGGGATTGGAGCGTGGCCAGGCTGGCCCAGTGGCCGAGGAGGAGAAGCGGTTGCGCAAGATCGCCCAGCGTGGCGTGGTCAAACTGTTCAATGCTGTCCGCGCCGCTCAGGTTCGTGGAGAGGAAGCCGCCAAGGCGGAGCGAAAGAAGGGCACAATTGGTATGGGCGAGCGCGAGAAGGCTGTGAATGAAGTTAGCAAGCAGGGATTCCTGGACCTGATCAGCGGAAAGAAGGGCAAGCCGTTGCAAATCGAGGAGGCTTGAGTGATGCTGAAGGAAGTTAGTTGCTTTTAACGTGTGTGTATACCTGGCATATTCATGGCGTTCTTGGGGGGTGGGCTACTCTACGTTCCTATTCTTTCTACTTTGATCAACTCTTTTTCATTAAAAGTGATATGCTCTATTTACAAACTTTCGTGCCGCAAAATGTTGAATGTTGAAGGGAGATCGGAAATACCCAATGGAAACATGTTCCCTTGCCACCTCGTGACATAACCGCCCCCCGTTATAGACGCTAGACATATCGTACATCATTCTCTAGTCAAAAATCACTTCCATCGCGCTTATATTGAATTAGTGCTTCGGCTCGAAATCGCTTGCCTGCAGGTTCCGAGTCATGGATGGCAACCGGACCACGAGACCATCGAGCTCCTTAGTCATGATTACCTGACAACCCAGGCGGGAGGTTTCCGTCAAACCAAAGGCCAGATCAAGCATGTCGTTCTCGTCGTCCGATGGCTCTTCCATCTTGTCAAACATGCCGGAATCTTCGACAATGACATGGCAGGTCGAGCAGGCACACGATCCGCCACAGGCACCTATTGTGTTCCATTCCCGTCAGTTTGCTGATCAATCACATACAACATGAACATGCAATGTTATTCGAACCTTCCATCTCCAGGTCATTAGCCTGTGCAATATCCAATAAGTTATCGCCCTCAGAGACCTGGAAGTCGTACTTTGCGCCATCCTTGTCGATGAAAGAGATGTTAATCCTGCGCGAACAATTAGCACATTGCAATGATTCTTATCGAAGGTTGTAGTCTATGGAGAGAGGAGGGAGAGTGACTCACTCCTCTCCAGGCTTGGGAGGCGTGATGTGACCGTGCTGTACTCCGGCGGTGACAGAGAAGCTCCTACGCTCGGACAGCCGCTGGTTCTGGATGCGCGGGGTCACTAGAGATCGCCGGGACGACAGGGAAGCACAACCAGAGCTCATTGACCGCGAGGACTGAAGGGGAAATCGGTTGGCAAGGAACTGAGACGAGGGAGCGCGAACAACGCTCTCGCCGGCCCGAGGCAGGACATGGCGCAGGTTAAGTCCGGCTTCTCTCAGGAAGGACATGGCGATTGATTGCGTGATGAAAGGGTGGGGGGTATAAGAAGAATCCGAGCAAAGATAGAGGAGTGGAGAGGGACGTCAGATAGATTAAAGGGAGCTGAATGAATGAATGAATCGAATTGAATTGGATTGAATTCAATAAATGGCGGAGAATGCGAGGAAAAGTGGAAAAGCCCGAAAAACACCAGCGGGAAATCCGCGGCTTGTCATTCGCCGGCGTTTGCCTCTTTTGAGCTGGAGGTTCGGCTTCACTAAACTTCTTTGGAGACCGACCGACCTTGCTTTACCTTACCTTACCTTACTTTCTTTTCTCTTCAAATCCTCTACTACTACGGAGTACTATCAAGTCACCACCACACCCTTTTCCTCTCTCCATTTCTCTCTCTCTTCCCCATTCATCTTCTAGCTTCTCCTTTTCTCTATCATGTCCTCTCCTCTGGAAGGGCCCAATCCCCTCCGCCCCTATTATTTCCCCCCATCTTTGGGGTTGGACACCGGTCATGCTGCTTCCCCTCCAGATGCGTCATCCTCGGCCACCCAAGTCTTTGGCGGTTCCGCACGCGATCTGCTGCCCGATATTGATTATTCCGACTACCTCGAAAGCTCTCCCTCAGTCTCCAGCTGGATTCGCGATGCTCTGGACCAAGCCCTCTGGCGCTACACCAGTGTCCTGACCTCACAGCCTTTCGATGTCGCCAAAACCATCCTGCAGGCATATGTCGCGCCCGGCGATGCGACAGACGGCCAATGGGCTATGCATGATCGCCGAGCATCGGGTGCCGGAAGCCATATTGATTCCTACGATGAAGACGTATGTTTCAGCAGCTCTTTCCAAGAATCGGAAGCTCACCTCCAGGCTCTAGGACTCCTTGTCGTCGGATGACGAAAGCAGTTATTTTACTTCCGCAGCACCTGCCGCAGCCTCCCCCTCAGCTCCCCGATCCCGCAAGCCTCACCGCCGCCATATCACCGATCGAAGCGGCTACATTCCCTCCACGACCTCATCGAGACATGCCCTCACCATCAAGAACCCAAGCTCCCTCATGGATGTCTTGTCGCAGCTCTGGACCACCAGTGGCCCGACCTCGCCCTGGAAGGCGACCAATGCCACCTTCATCTACTCCCTTCTCCTGCCCACCTTAAATACATTTATCCGCAGCTTGCTCTCTGCGATTGTCGGCTTGCCGGAGGAGGATGTGACTTCCTCAATGACAGCCGACATCCTGACGTCGACTTCCCCGATGGCGACCCTACTCTTGTCGTTCATCTCCTCCTCATTGTCGGCAATGCTCCTCTCCCCGATTGATACCGCGCGAACATTCCTTATCTTAACCCCAGCTACGCATGGCCCGCGCTCCCTGCTACGAGCTATCCGCCAAATCCCGACTCCCAACTGCACCATTCCGTCCCACCTGGTGCCCATCACCGTCCTCCACTCCAGTCTGCCCAACTTCATCACCAACACAACTCCATTAATCCTCAAATCGTATCTGTCTCTCGATCCCGTGCTCAATCCGTCCATCTGGAGCCTGTTCACCTTCCTGAGCTCCGGTCTAGAATTGGCGGTCCGGTTCCCGCTCGAGACTGTACTGCGCCGCGCCCAAATTGCGACGTTCACTTCCCCTAGCATCCGCCAGCAGTCAAGTCGTTCAGTACGTGCTGAAACCTCCGCGAACGCGGAAGAGGCCTCGGAGATCGAGACGATCGTCCCAACCCCCCAGACCTACCGGGGTATTGTGGGTACTATGTGGGGGATTGTGTACGAGGAAGGAGTGCAAGTCACACCGGAAGTTGAGCGGGCGCGCCAGCTGCTGAAGAAGCCCGTCACTCAGCGCAAGCGTCAGGGCCAGGGAATTCAAGGTCTCTACCGAGGCTGGCGCATCGGCATGTGGGGGATCGCTGGTATCTGGGGCGCCAACCTACTTGGCACGGTCGGCGTGGCCGGCGACGACGATGCCAGGATGAGCGGAGGTCGGTTTTAAACCAGCTGCAGAGCTATATCAGCATCGTCGGATGCAAAGAGCAGAGCCAAAGCCCTCCAAGCCCGTACCCTTGCCGACTCGGCTGATAATCCCACACAATTTGCCGAGACCCCTCAGAATACCGCAGGACATGAGGACGACGAAGCGGATTCTCAATATTCCAGCTAAGCCAAGCTAGCCAACCTCTCCACAAGCTCCCAACAACTTCATCATGACACGATTTCTTTTGGGTGAAGCAAAAGAAGCCAACGACCCCCCGCACCCTCCGCACCCCACATCATCGCTCATGCACACGGCGACGATCTGTAAAAACACCTTAACGACGTTTCTTTTTTCCCTGCACACACCATCTTTTACCACTTGTTTTTCTATACCATCTCAACTTCTCCTTACCCTTCTTCCTACTATCCTCCCCTCCGCTCCTTCATCTACCAGTGGAACGATGTCTGGTGTACTTTCTAATATCAGTATACTATCTAACGCCGCTACGGAATGTACTTTTATCTCTCCATCAACATGTTTCTCGGATCGGGCTTCTTTTCTATCAACTTGTCTCCTGTCTTCAATGTAGCGGAATGAACTCGGAGCAAGGACGGACGGCGTTGGGCTTTTCAAGGGGGGCGGTGTGATCTAGTATAGATATAGGCAAGCAAGGCACCTGCCAGATTTACAGGATGAACCCCTGGGCGATTGCCCAAAATCATAAAATTCTAGGCTCGAATTGTGACACGTTGCACCTGGGCCCGCTTCTGCTCGATCAATTCAAAAAGACATTCATTGTCGTTGGACATGTATCTCAAGAACGGGCTTTCCGGGTCATACACACATCACGTTGCGAAACATGAATACCGAAGTAGATAACAGCACAAAACGCCAGTTCATTTCATTTCAACCCATCTAGACTCATTAGACGCTTTGGCTTGGCACACGCGTTGGAAATCACCGCTGGGGTGAGTGGAGGGTTTTGATTTGGTTTTTTTTTTGTTTTTGGGCGGGGTTCGTGATAGAATCATAGCCTAGCATAACATAACATAGCGTAGCGTAGCATTGTGTAGCACATCGTAAATATCCAGGGTTTATGGTTGCAGGTAGATTGACTTTTTGCTTTTGAGATCGGAATTTATTTCCAGTCATGGGGTGTGGAGGGGACTGGAAAGAGGAATGGGAAGGATGAAGAGAGTCGTTCTGTCAGGAAGACCCATAAAAGGAGGGTTGACAACCGGGGGTTAGGAAAAGGAGGTAAAGTGTACCCGTTGGTAAGAGGTGAAGAGTCATGGGGTGAATGAGTTACATTAAAATTGTAGACTGGCGGGGATGACGTAGGAGGTGACAGGGAAGGGAGACACCAGGGGGAGAGATTGGTTAGAAAGGAGGATGGAGGGAGGAGACAGAGGCAAGAGGTTCGGGAGTGTATAGTCTTGTATAATACAAACTCAAACATTCATGAATCGGGTGTTGGGTATCACTGAGAATATAAAGACAAGTGCAGACAAGTGAAGAAAGAAGGGTTCGTCCGCCATCTATTTATCGGCGAAACGTCGATCAAAGTATCGCAAGACGCCCATGACGCTGGCAGCCTCGACTTCGAGGGCCGCTCGGGAGCCGGGCGGAGCTACCTCCTGGGGTTTGGGGAGGGTGTGGAGTTTAGGGAGCCAGGCGGAGATATCGTCACTTGCTCGAGAGAAATTAGGATGCCGGGAGAGGGTGGTAAAGGCATCAGCACAGGAGAGGGTCAAGGAGGGCGTGTTGGAGCGACGCGAACTGGCAGTGGGTTGGGGAGGGTTGCTCCCGCGAGACATGCAGCACCCGCCATCGGCGCCCTTACCGCCGCAGCAACCGGAGGAGGCAGCGCTGGCGGAGCGGGAGGCCGCCAGCGTCTTGCAAAAAAGGGTCCGGCGTGGATCGGACTGACATTGAGCGCATGTTCCCGGCCCATTGGCACACGGATTTGTGGCCTGACTGATTGGGGGTAGCGTGACGTCGGACCGAACGTCGCCTTCCGATGGGGGTGGTGTGAATTGAGATAGGTTCTGAATGGGCGCCAGCCGATTGTTCTCAAATGAATTCCTTCGACGCTCTTCCTCCTGGGCCGCCATCTCGGCGCAAATACAGGGTGTTCCATCCTGGCAGAACCCGCAGGGGTCTACAGCTGGCGATGAGACGGAGGTGCTATGGTCGTCTTGAATAGTATGCGGTGCGGCGAACCGCGTGGTGAAGTCGATCTCCATCTCCTCAGGCTCCGGTTTGATCTCTGGTTCGGGTCGTGTGAGACTAGGACTGCCAGGCCGCTTGCCCAGCGAAGACCGAGTCTCAACTCCCGGAATGGCAAAAGCATCCTCAATACACTGACAGTGGACAGAGGAGCAATCCCCGCAGCCCAACGGAACCTCCTCCCGTGGTTCTTCAACCACGGCGGTAGACCTGCCGGTCGGCAACCCGCGATCACTGGCCGCTCGGTCTTCGGTCGGGTTTCTCGCAGCGATTCGGGTCAGAGGAGCCTTGTCGGAGCTCTTGTCGGTAAGAGTTGTCCGGAACTCTCGCACCAAAGTCTCCTTCGCACTCCGTTCGACAGAGACCTCCTTCTCCAAGGCATGGCATCGGTCGCGCCACCAAGCCATCTCACTTCGACATTGTTCGACATCGCTGGACAGGCTTGCAATCTGGTCCTTGAAGGCAGCGATATGAATCTCGTGCTCATCTTCGATTTTCTTGATCTGATCCTCGAGCTCGTTGACGCGGGCGGCTCGACGTTCGCGGAACGCTCTCTGAGCGGCTCGATTCTGGGCCTTGCGTTTGGTGGGTGGAGTGTCTGTGGCCGGCTTGCGACCAGGTTTGGGGCGAGGAGGAATCACCCATTCCTTGGAGGTGACGGAGCCGGGTGTGCCCGGACCAGGAGACGGTGAGATAGCTGGCTTGGCAGCCAGTGCGGGAGCCAGCGGCGCTGGACCCGGACCAGGGGCTATCGAGAGAGCAGTCGGACTGGCCATGGTAAAGAAAAATCCTCTATTGATTTAGAGGAAGTCTGTAGTATGATCAGTGGACATATCATGGGTGAAGATGAAGATGGAGATGGAGATGGAGATGGGTGGTTCAGGAACTGGTGAGGAGATGTTCGGAGAAGAAAGGAAGAAAGGCGGGCTAACCGGCAGAAGGAAAGGCGGTGATGGTGGTGGTGGTGTCACTGGATCGCTTCGGCCGGAAGAGCGGAAGTGCGCCCCTTCAGCCGGTAAGCGAGACAACGGAATTGCTGGCTGCAAACCAATTGTTTCGAGAGGAAGGGACAGCAATTGACCCTGTATAGATAGATTGATAGCAGAGTGAGTATGGTAGGGAATGAGTGGAAGGAAAAACGAAGCAAGTAGGCTTGAGGTGAGGAGGAGGAGGAGGAGGAGGAGGAGGAGTAGGACGGACAGACACCAAAAGCGACCGAGGAAGAAGGAAAGCTGAGAAGAAATGGAGGAAGGGAAAAGGAAAGAAGGAGGGGGGGAAACAGAGAGGGAAAAATGAATGATCGGATCAGATTAGATTATCGTGCGCTTTCACCGACTTCGGAGTTCCAGTGGCTCCCCCACTCGTTGCCCACCCTCATTCGTCCGTCCCGTGGTAGACTGCGGGTTATCAATCAATAATTCCCTGCCGGTTCGAACTTGGGGTTTAGGGTATGCTCCGGCGCTCCATCCAGCTCGTATGCTGGGCCTAGCATCGAGTTCTTCTCAGTAGGGCTGATGCAGAAACACCCTTGATTTTATCATTGTCCCATCACGATTGGTAGAAGCATCATCTAAGAGCTTATAGACAAGTCATGTCCTTCTACTCAGTCTACCACGAGCAGTTCCATTCTCAAACGGAGAAGCTACTGTGTTCTGTATAGTATGCTTCAGTGAAAAGAAAAAGTCATGACTTCCATGACTCGTTCATCACCCATGGTAAAGAAGAAATTTTGCTCCTCTTCCCAAAACCACCCGTGTGGGTACATGAGTCCTTTTTTTTTTTTTTTTTTTTGTTTTTCTTTCCCCTTGTTTACGATCCTGTTGGTCAATGGATTCTGCTAGAGTTTTATCCGCGATGAGCGCGGACATCCGGTGATGGAGAAAGCGACAATCCCTCTTCCTTGCCAAGCGTTTTAGCATATGGCAAGGGCAAAACCAAATTCCATGCTCGCCATTTGGTGCACGAGGTCTGACACATAAGAACGCTGAACTTCGGCGGAGGATCCGAGCTTGGGCCGGAAACAGTTCGGGCTAGGTTACTCCATTCATAAAGTGCGGATTGATTAGCCGGAGGGGAAATGGGGGCTGGTGAGGATACTGTTAGTAATGAAGCTCGCAAGGTCACCCTTGGAACGTGCAGTGCAAAAGTGCAAAAGTGCAAGAAGTCGAGAGTGAAAACGGCCTCGGCAGGAGTTTTCCCTCCGTCGCCTGATCTTATCTGATCCCACTTTTCCCGTTTCGGGAATCCCAGCGAATCCCCGGTGTGCGAAATGTGTCATAGACTCGTAATGCACCAACCAGAACCGTCAATGATCAGTCTCGAGAACTCCTTCTCTTAACCTGGTTCAGTTTAGCTCAAATGGAGAGGGATGGTTGAGACAACTTGAAAGAGAGGGGAAGAGGGTCGGGAGAAAAATTCTTCTTCTTATCAATCAAAGCCCTTGCATGCGTCTCCAGTCCTCCCCGAGTCCACTTCGACCTCAAATGCCGAAGAACGGAAGGATGAGGGCGAAAACGGGCCGATCTGGCTCGGCTTCCTTTGGGCTTGTCGTCAGAAGTCTCGAGAAACCAGTTCAGCGCGGCCGTGTGCAGGAGGTTGGATACATCTTTATATCCATGTGTAGAATACGTGCACACGTGTTGAGAAAGCCCCCTCCGAAATATTAGGAGCCAGTAACTTACTCTCGTTAGCGGCGTTCAGACGTAGCAAGTCGAGCTCTCAATGCAGTCATGCCTCCCAGCAAGCAAGACTGGTTAGTGACTCACTAAAATCCCCCGATGCTCGCCTCGCTCGACCCTCTCGATTCCCGTCCTTTGTCCGAAAATTCTCCTTTAGGCAGATCGTCGTATGCATGCGGATTAGATTTCATTTGCACATTACAGTATACAGTTTGGAGTCATACACTGTCATCCTTGATACAATAAACATGAAAGCTGTCAATATACGTCCGTGAACCCCCCAAGCATATCACAAATCAACCAGAGCAGGCGCTCCTTCGGCTGGGGGGAATGAATGCTTGGTTGCGACAAACACCTTCTGGATGCCTCCCTCGCGGCTATTGAATAGCTCGTACAGTCTAGACATGTCTTCTAGACGTACTCGATGCGTGACCATGTCCAAGGGGTTGATCTCTCCCTTGCGGATGAGTTCCAGAAGATGCTTCCAGTAGCGGTGCACGGGAGCTTGACCGTTGCCGATCAAGCGGATGCCAGTCTGCATCAGAGCACCAATATTGAAGTGGTTGGTCTAAATTATGGTCCATCAATCAGCAACGCGCCGCTGTCACGTTAGTCGTGTGGCGACACTTACAAAGCCAGTGTAGATCCCGGTAACGCCAACCCGTCCAAATGGCCGGACGGATGTAATCATCTCGTTCAACATCTCCGAGGTATCAGTCTCCAATCCCAGGAGAACCTCGAAGTAGTGCGCCCATCCCTTTGCGAACTCTCCCGATGCACATTCCAACGCCACATCCGGTCCACCGGGGACCACCTTCTTCAACTGGGAGGTTATGGATTCACCACGCGGCAGCTTAGTGAAATCGATCGTTTCCACCTTGGGCAACTTACTCTTGACAAAGTCCAAGCGCCACGCTGCGTCGCCACCGTCAATGAGGATCACTCGACTGGCGCCCTGCATAAAACTGAAGCTGGCCACCATTTGACCAATCGGCCCTGCACCCCAAATGGCAACCACATCGCCCTTGTCGACTCCGGTGTCAACCACACAGTGATACGATGTGGCAAGGACGTCGGAGAGATACAAACCCTTCTCATCAGGGACATCATCGGGAAGTGCCAGCAGGTTCTGATCGCCATATGGCACACGGACATATTCAGCTTGGCCTCCAGCGAAGCCACCCGTGAAATGGCTGTAGCCGAACATACCTGTCCAAGAGTCTGGTTAACAAGCTGCCCTTTAAAGCGCTGAGAAATCGATGTCCTTGTCTGGAAGACTTGCCTGCAGTGCGCTTCCCATACATGGCATTAGTGATGGTGTTTTCGTTGGTCCGTTCACAGGCCGAAGTCAGCTCTTTCTTGCAGTTCGTGCATTGGCCGCAGGCGATAGGGAAAGATGCCACCACCCTATCTCCGACCTTGACATTCTTTGCTCCGGGTCCGACGCTGTCCACAACGCCGCAGAATTCGTGTCCCAGCACGTCACCTTTTTCGAGTTGAGGAACAACACCTATGATGCACCGAGTCAGAACTACCTTGCAGTCTGATTGCTTGGCATAGCAAGTTCGGACTGTAGTATACCATGATAAAGGTGGAGATCGCTTCCACAGATCGTGCTACCGGTGATCTTCACAATCACGTCCCCTTCATCGATAACTCTTGGCTTGGGCATTTCCACCACCTCAACGGTGTTTTTGCCCTGCCAGATGGTGGCTTTGATCTTCTCTCCGGTCTCTTCCCCACTCTCTCCCTTGGCATAATTGCTCACATCCGTGGTGACGGTGGCATTGTCACTGTGTCCGACCAGCTTCTCGACCAAATTAGCAGCCTGGGTTGTTGCTGCCATTGTTGTGGATCAATGATATGTAGTCAGTAAATTCGAGTAGTACAGAGAATCATGAAATCATCTCATGGTACGACTTCCTGGAGGGTTTGATAGATAATATATCAATGGTCAAGTCAAGTTCGCCGCCTGCGGCTGACATCACAGTGAGGTCGTTTGTTTCATTCTCGTATGAACCCGGTTCCATGGAATTAATTCCAATGAGTATAGTATGCTATCTCTCTCATCTGGCTCTTAGTGGTTAGACTTGCAGCTTTGAACAGCTATAGGTAGTGAGGGTTCTGCAACCACTGCCAGGGCATTTGAATACGAATCCCCATCATCGGTTCAGCTGTTGGAAAAGGAACTGCCATGACGTCATTTATCACCAGCTTCCCCCGCACAACTTGACTCGGTTCCATCAAGGAACGATATTGATGACAAATCTTGCATTGTCCCAATCCAATGCAGTTGCACAAAATACCTAAACTTAAGTTGATCGTTGCTGGTAGAGATTATTATTGAAGCATACATACATCGACACACAACAACACAATGGAAAGGCGGTTGTTCTCACCCTTAGGCAACAGGCTTTGCCCCCCACTATTGAAAAACAGCCTCGGATCAACTTCCCCCGACTCTTGGCTTTCATAAAAACAAAAACACAGTATCTGCTGTCTATCTAGATTCATGAAGTTGGAACTGTACACGTGAGTCGGGTGTTGGCTTCACTCTTGAGGAGATACATCAAACACTACCACCGCCACCATGGGACGATTCGGGAATTTCCTGGATCGCGTTCACCAGCATGTCAAAGAGAAGTATGGATCCCCACCTGCTTCTCCTCAACCTTACAGCCCGCCTTCGAACCAGCCAGATGGTCCCTGGCCGACACCAGAGACGGCTCCTGTTTTCCCTCCAGGTTGGTTTATCGAATTCCTGCGGGTGGACGGCCTCTCGCTTGCGGAAATGCCGTCTTGCTGATTAGTGACTCAAATCCTTTGCTACTAGGAGCAAGCCCTGCGGTCGCCAGAGCTGGACCACAGACAGTGTTTGCGCATTTTATCGTAAGGGAAATCATTGTGGATAATGACTAGTACAGTGCTCAGCTAACTGCACTCTAGGTGGGATGCGCGGCTGCCATGACCCCCGAGCAATGGGAGTCGGATATCATCGAGGCCCAAAGGTGCCATATTGATGGCTTCGCGCTCAACATCGCCCCCCAGGATAGTTACACCGAGCGTGTCCTGGAAAATGCGTACAGCGCGGCGGAAAGAGTCGGGAATTTTACCCTATTCCTCTCCTTCGACTATGGTTCGGGGGGCCCATGGCCGGTGGACCGTGTCATTCACTACATCAACACCTTCGCACACCGCAGCCCCCAGTATTTCTATGAAGGAAGGCCCTTGGTTTCTACCTTCATCGGCGTCTCAAGCGCCGGAGACTGGGTCGACATCAAGCGCGCCACGAATTGTTTCTTCGTACCTAGCTGGCCCGACTGCGGCCCTGCCGCCATCGCCAACTACCTCGACATTGTGGATGGTGCTTTCAGTTGGGACGCATGGCCCGTAGGCGCTGAACAGAAGAACACCGCCAACGATGAACACTGGATGCAGTCCTTGGCTGGTCGACCGTACATGATGCCCGTTTCACCTTGGTTCTACACGAACTTGCCCCAATGGGACAAGAATTGGCTGTGGCGCGGCGATGATCTCTGGCACTATCGGTGGGAGCAGGTGATGAGATTGCAGCCGGCTTGGGTTCAGGTATGGGGCTTTTTCCAACCCCTCATTCTTCGACAACTAACCTCGTTGATCACAGATTATTAGCTGGAACGACTACGGCGAAGCACACTATATCGGACCCATCCACGAGGCCGGGGTACCTGATGGAGCCGGTCACTATTGTTTTGGACACCCTCACGACGCATGGCGGGCACTTTTGCCCCATTACATTGACGCTTACCGGAACGGCGGCGTGGTGGATCCCAACCAGCCCCGACCTCACTTGTCCTTTGCAGATAAGATTGTGTACTGGTATCGCACGAACCCCAGTCATGCTGGCAGTACCAATGGGACGACCGGCAATAACCCGGGGGTGGGCCAAGAGGCATTGCACCCGGGCGAGGTATCACAGGATCGGGTGTTTGTCAGCGTGATTGTGGGGAGCCCGAGCGAAATTCATATCCAGATTGGGGATGGAACGCTCAATATCGTACAAGTCTTGGGGGCGGGCGTTCATCACTGCTCGGTTCCATTCGATGGAGAAACAGGACCCGTGCAGATCATGATTGTGCGCGACGAGCAGGTGATGGCATCGGCAACTGGACCGGCCATTACAGAGGAATGTCAGGATGGCAATGTGAACTGGAATTGTTATGTAGGTTCAAGCGACTAGATGGGGTTGATAACTATGGCGACATCATGGATCGGATCGCTTATCGTGAGGGCCGTTTCCGGATAAGGATAGCTGATTAGAGCGGATGATGACTGTAAACTGATGGTAGATTACAGAATGATAGATGGACAATATCCATGATGCCTAGAGCTGTACTCTGTAGTCGCATTGAGTCGCATTGAGAAGCTGACTGGAATAGAGGAATAGAGAAGGTGACGGAAGATACAAGGATGGGATGCAAGAGGAGGAGAGAAGGGACAGCCGAGGGGCGATCACATCTCCAACTGACTTCCCCAGCTGACTGACTGACTGATCCACCGGAGCTCCGCCTTTCGCTCCGTGTCTCCAAGCCTCTCCTCACGCTCCTCACGCTCCTCACGCTCCTCAACTCTCCACCTACCCTCAACTCTCTTCCCCTCCCCCCCCATCTTCAATTATTCTTTCTCTATCCTCTCCTTCCAACATCTCTACCTATTCTCTACGTCTCAAGTCACGCTTTCAAACCGTATCCACCCTCTTCACTGCACAATGGCCAAGAAGAGCTTCATTGAGCTTCGAGAAGCCGCCCTGGCTCATCGTCCAGCCTCCCAGACCGGCCCGCTCCCCGACCATGTCTATCCCACGCAAGCAACCACGGTATCACCTCCTTCCACCGCCTCCTTCGATCCGAGTGCGTACTCCCAGCCGTATTGTGATTTTATGACCGCCAACCCGACCATCTTCCACGCCGTCGACGCCTTCACCGCCCAGCTCGAAAGCAAAGGGTACAAGCGCCTGCATGAGCGCGAATCCTGGACGAACAAGCTCGTGCGTGGTGGGAAATACTACTGCACGCGGAACTCCAGCGCCTTCATCTCCTTCTCAGTCGGCAAGGAGTACAAGAGCGGCAATGGCGTGGCGATCGTGGCCGGACACATCGACGCCCTCACCGCCAAATTGAAGCCGGTGTCGAAGCTGCCCACGAAGGCCGGGTTCGTGCAGCTCGGCGTGGCGCCCTACGCCGGGGCCCTGAATGAGACCTGGTGGGATCGGGACCTCTCGATCGGCGGGCGAGTGCTCGTGCGTGACCCCAGCAGCGGGAAGATCGAGTCCAAGCTGGTCAAGCTCGACTGGCCCATTGCGCGCGTCCCCACCCTGGCGCCGCACTTCGGCGCCCCCAGCCAGGGTCCCTTCAACAAGGAGACGCAGATGGTGCCCATCATCGGCGTCGACAACTCGGACCTCTTCTCCACGTCCGCCAACACCCCGTCCGCCTTCCAGCCCGGCAGCTTCGCCGCGACGCAGCCCGAGAAACTCGTCCGGGTCATCTCGCGCGAGCTCCAGATCCACGACCCCAACACGATTGTCTCGTGGGAACTGGAGCTCTACGACAGCCAGCCGGCCCAGCTGGGGGGCCTGGAGAAGGACCTGATCTTCGCGGGCCGCATCGACGACAAGCTCTGCTGCTACGCGGCGCAGGAGGCGCTCCTGGCCTCGCCGGACTCCACCTCGCCGGCCTCGATCAAGATGGTCGGCATGTTCGACGACGAGGAGATCGGCAGTCTGCTGCGCCAGGGCGCGCGCTCCAACTTCATGTCCAGCATCCTCGAGCGCATCACCGAGGCCTTTGCCGACCCGGCCGCCGCCGCATACGGCCCCAACCTCCTCTCGCAGACCGTCGCCAACAGCTTCCTCGTCTCCTCGGACGTCATCCACGCTGTCAACCCCAACTTCCTCAACGTCTACCTGGAGAACCACGCCCCGCGCCTCAACGTCGGCGTCGCCGTCTCCGCCGACTCCAACGGCCACATGACCACCGACAGCGTCAGCCACGGCTTCATGAAGCGCATCGCCGACAAGTGCGGCGCCACCCTCCAGGTCTTCCAGATCCGCAACGACTCCCGCAGCGGCGGCACCATCGGCCCCATGACCAGTGCCCGCATCGGCATGCGCGCCATCGACATGGGCATCCCCCAGCTCAGCATGCACAGCATCCGTGCCACCACCGGTAGTCTGGATCCCGGTCTGGGTGTCAAGCTCTTCAAGGGTTTCTTCGATCACTTCGAGGAGGTGGATGCGGAGTTTGCGGCCTTCTAGAGCATAGCACCCGAAGTCTGAAAGAATGTTCGGGTCGGGGATGTACTAGGTAGGTCTGGATCGGGGTAGTAGAATCTGGTATATGTTTTGTCTAGACTATATATTTCAGCTAGAGAGGGGCGAGAAGATGTAGCAGGGTCGCATTGCATACAAGCCTATGATATGAAGGCTAGAAATTTACTCCATACTCTCTACACTTTCATGCGGTTGTGAATAGAGTGATACAGACCAGACCCCTCCCACGGTTGGGATACGATACGTGATCCTGATATATTCTCAAATTCTCTGCGGGCGCGCAATAGGTTCTCATGTGAACCCAGTGATTTGGTCACACGAGTTTTAATTCACCATAGATTATATTTTACTCCCCATTCGACTAAAATTATTCATATCCATTCCATCACTGCCTCAATCATGCCAAAGACATATCAAGTAAAAGGTATATATGAAAAAAAGATAAGACAAAAAAAATAAAGCAAAACGTGCTACTTCGCAAAAAGTAAGTGAACGAGACCACAGCCGTAGCTAAAAGAAGGTCAATGGAGTCTGTGGTGACAGAGAATCGACAAAGAGAGAAGTGGGTATAGCGTTTCCTGGATATATATACTGAAGTGAAACAAAAAAAACCGACCGTTGCTCTTCACCCGCCCCGGAGGAGCTGTCCCTTGATTTTGTACCGTCACGATTAGCGATAGCATCAACACAACTCCCACAATCCAATTGGTTGGTTATCCGAGAAGAATCCCGGCTCCGCGGGGCGGCGACGAGGAGGACGAACTGTCTCCTCGCTGCTCTTCGCGGGCCAACGCTTCCTTCAAGTCCCCCGCGCCTCCTCCTCCTCCTCCTCCGGCGGGGTGATGGGTCTCGCGGACCATGAGCTTGCCCTGGCCGTTGACGTCGTTGCCGGGCACCAAGGTGAGGTAGCGGTCGGCGTCGCCGGCGCAGTGGGCGTACTCGAGGTCGTCGAGGTGGGTGGTGATGGTCGTGGTGACGGTGGCGCCGGTGCCGTTCCAGTAGGTGGGCGCCTGGGCGCCGGACAGGGGCGACGTGCCGTAGGCTTGACGGCCGCCGCTGAGGGTCGAGAGGAGATGCGGCAGGATGCGCGAGACCAGCGGGCGGAGCGTCGGGAGGCAGGCGCAGATGATTCCGGTGTTGCATTCGATGGCAGACCAGGAGGCGGCGCCGACGTTGTCGTCTGTTGTTTTCACGGTCTTCGATTAGGCCTGGTTGATTTTTTTTTTTTTTTTTTTTTTTTTTGCGGGGGAAGGGGAACAAGGGGGATCTGACTTACAGGTGGGATCAGAGGAGTCGGCGATCTTCTTGAGGGCAACTAGGCGGCAGATGCTGGTGACACACACACTGAAGAGATTGTGGTTGTTAGCGTGCTCAGCTCAAAGGATACGGCAAGGGGTCTCCGGTGACAGCTGACTCACAATCCGCCTATTGCGAAGATTGAAATCAGCGCAATCTTCTGTTTTTTCGGTAGCTCCAGTGCCATCAGCGCTGGGATCGGGATGATGAGGATGACTAGGTCGGTGGTGATATGCATCGATGCATTGGAGAACCACAGACCCTCCGAGCTCAGACAGAACCCCGGGATCGATGGGTCCCAGAACTTGGCCACGGGGACGCAATTGAGGAAAGCACTCAGAACAGCCCAGGTCCCGTACGTAGCCAACACGGCAATCATGAGCCAGCAGATGCGTCGCATCCGTCTGGTTGGAAAGACACGGAAGTACTGCATCAGAATCGAGGCCTTGGCGCAAAGCAAGGCGGCGTTGTAGAAGGGGATGGTAAGCCAGAAGGCCTAGGATTCATAATGCCGAAGAGTTAGTGCCACTAATTAATTGCTTAGGGAGCATGTTGCACATACCTTCATTTGCTTCTCGAGAATGAGAGGCGGGATGTCTACTTGACGCATTCCCATCCCATTTAGAGCCTCCACAGTGAACAACGCCATGAAGACAAATGATAAGACCTGAACAAGCGTCAGTCAAGTGTACTGAAATATGGGCAACGACTCCAACAGGGTCAGTACCAAGGCGATCAAGATCATCCAATCGTTGGGTTCCATGCGATTCATCAAGGTTTTTCGAGTATAAATGCGAGCGCTGACAAAGAGGGTTGCCAGCGTGGTGAAAACAACACTGACAGACAGCGCTTGAGCTCCTCGAGAGGACAAGTACGATCCATTTGCTGCATCCTCAGAGCGGCTGACATGAAAGAGGTAGGATTCCGTCATTGTTGCGTGCAGGACTGCCGTGTCTTCCCACGATCGACGATGGATGGCCCAATGGTATAACGGCCTCCGTGATGCTAGTCGGGGAGGTTCATACATATAAACCCTGGGGTCTAGGTGACCCCGATTAGCGACCGAGCAGTGTGTGGCATCTCACAAAGAGGGGGATTACTCACAGGGGAAGGAGGAGAGGGTAGATTTATAAACAGTTGTGGTCCTGCAGACCCCATTAACGGTCTGAAGGTCGAGATGCAACACAGACCAACGCCATCATACCCGTGTAGATCTTCGCTCTTGTCTCAATCCTTCTCCGGATCTGCGGGCAGACGCTAAGACATCATGGGAGTCGCAGAGAAGGAGAAGGCAGAAAAAGCAAGCAAGGGAGAGGGCAATCAAGCAAATGATGGAGAACAGCCACACTAGACTTTTAGTTCGATAGATAGTTGTCGGTGGAGAGGCCCTTGATTTCCCATCAGCTCTCCTTTGGTGTTGGAAGCGGAATATTTGTTTGCCTTTCTGTGTGATATCGACCATTTTGGCTGCAACGCAGACTGCACTTAGGGCCGACGCACAGCAGAGGACCAAGCGACCAGTTCCAGCCTTCTGGTGTCACTAATGATGACAGTATCCACAGTCTATGGATGCCAAATCCCCCGAGCCAGTCAAGTAAGACGAAAAGTGGAGCTGCGCGATAGATCGACGAGTTATTCCAAGACTCTTCGCCTCCCTTTGGTTGGGCGCAGATGAGGATTGGACTATGCATATGGTTTGATGTTTGCATATCTCATACGTACACAACGTATGGAACACAGTACTTTTCTTCGCCCCCGACAGTACAGTACCTGTGCCCCCAAGTCTGAAGAGGGATCTTTGATACAATGCGTACCCTCAGTGTACCCAAGAAATCTAGAGGGATGGCAGATGCAGGCAGATCGTGGGTCCTGGATGGGTGTTTTACTCTCTTGACACTGGAGCGGAGCTGTCAATCCCCTTTCCCCCCGGCGCAGAGCCTAGGAGGGCTGCAGCAGGGATTATCTCCGGTCACCTTCTCAATGTCCAACACTTTCCCCTGGGGTTGGCATCTCCATCTCTCCATCCTAGCAAGGGCACTTCTAGCTTCTGTCGCACAAAGCAGGGACTAGACACTCGCTCAACATGAGTGACAGAGAGCAAGGGATACGAGTGACCCGCGAGACTTCAGTTGGAGGGAAGAGAGGGGAAAGTGGAGCAATCCCATAATCCCAGTCTCCATAAGACTGTCTGAGGTACTCCGTACGTATTGTGAAATACTTTGACACTCCCTTTCTTGGTCGTGGCGATCTGTCATTTACCTCTTCTCTGGGTCTGCACGGAGATGAGCCACATGAAATAACGGACCTGCAGGGGAGGGGGGTGGAGAGGGGGAGAATTGGGGAACAAAGTACCGAGCAATGGGTCTTCGTGTAGCCGTGCAGTACGGAGTACAGTGCGACCCGTGAGTTGACATGAAAAACAATGCAGGTCGAGAAATTGCGGTTGCTTGATTAATTGCATCGATTAATTGTGGTCATTGGCTTGAAACGCCGAAGGTAAATAAAGAAGTGATAGATCACATCCGCTAATGCGCCTAAGCCTTCGAACAGGAAAAGAACCAACCAGCGCCAATACTACCAGTCGCTATTAGATGATTTTGGTTGACTCACTCCTTTTGTCGCATTGTTGGGCTTCAAAACTTGTTGATTGTTGGAGAGACAGGCCAACTGGCCACAATGATGCTTGTTTAAGGGAAACAAGCATGTTGTTTGGCATATGCAGTGACTATCACAGCCGTGACTGCAGCCATAGTCTCACTTCAGGCCGCATCAATTGGCTGATCGGTGCCTCCTTCTCCTGGATTGGCCAGAGAGATGATCCTAGCCGACACAGAACGCCACGTCTGTCGGTATTGAAAGATTCAAACTCTGTCCGTCGATAGTATAATTCAATGGAATATCAAGGCTCCTGGGTAGGCGATACGATGAGCTCTAAGCGCATCCAAGTGCTCAATAGGCAATGGCGACGCCTAGGGTTTCGGCTGGCTCCCAGTTTCGACAACTACACCAAATAACTACTCCTTCCATGGGCAGGGCTCATATCTACTTTGAACTTCGATGATTCATGTCCAAATCGACGAGAAGCAGCGCTAGGCAGTGTATC
This sequence comes from Aspergillus aculeatinus CBS 121060, assembly GCF_003184765.1. Lineage (NCBI taxonomy): Eukaryota > Fungi > Ascomycota > Eurotiomycetes > Eurotiales > Aspergillaceae > Aspergillus > Aspergillus aculeatinus. The sequence goes on from NW_020291475.1 coordinate 637,217, forward strand.
GCCATGAGGTGAGACCGTGCCGGGGGATGTGCCAATGTCGCGCCCTGGGTTTGGAAGGAATCGGCATGAACCAGGCATGCTGAGGTGAAACCAAGGCCGACACGTGAAGGCTCTATCGCCATGTGATAAGGTCGTGCTGGTCGACTTTTCGCGAGATCGCAATCAAGCCCAGCCCAGCAGTCCAGCCTCTCGCAATGAGGACCAGAAGATTCGCTCTGGCGGCATCAGCACCTTGTGTTGCATGAGGCTATATGGCTCCAAACCAATTGTGCATTGCCTCAGGCTGCATAGAAACCGAGACTATATGGAAGGCTTGCATGATGTCTCTAGTTCCTCAGTAGCCCCGACCAGATACCAATATCTTCGTACCTGTCAGCGCATCAGCTGCAATGCTGTCAGTCACCCTGCAGTTTATCATGGAAGCCTGCATTAGCGCATCATGCCAAACAAAAGACAGTCATGGCTCCGTCCCTGGAACTCCGTCTCCGTTCTTCCAGCTCGCCACTCACTGTAACATCCATCTGCACTTTGATCCACAGCATGGCCACACCACGGTCGCAGGAAAGGTACTTTTGTGTCAAGCGCGCCGTGCGGACTTGCTCGGTTCGAGTCATGCCGACTGCTTTGACTTCGAACATTTTGGGATACGAGACAGACAGGCCCTTGCTTAGTCGGAGAACTCCGTGCGAAAGCGAGCTATGTATGCAATCGTCGTGATTCTGGAGAACCTCGTGTGGTTCTTGCTTTGAGGCAGATGCGCTCTTCTTATTTTATGTAGAAAAAGTATGCGAGTAAGTTTTCTTCCTTTGCAACAAAGATGCCATGCGATATTTTCTGGAGCTGTCTTAAATGACAAGTCGAGGGATTGGTTGAGTTGACCTGTCATTGCCATGTGATTTGGAATCGAAGCAGCTGCGTAACCGGGAATGGGGGAGACATCAATGGCGTTGATATGATGCGTCAAGGATCCACTGAGATGATCAACTTTAGACCTGATGATACGGTTTCGAGTCTAAATAAGTAAGATGTATACCTTAGTCGGCGGGTTTCGAGAAGTAGACTGGAAGATGTGGTAGAATACCGTAGAGAAAGAAGGAGTGGTTACAGTAGGGGAAAAAGACGCTAAGATAAGGATAAGCCACGCACAGACCAAGCGGGAAAATCCCATCGCATTCATTTTCCATCTCCGACATCAACAACTTTTTTTCCCCTCAATTTAGCAGCCAGGTGAAGCCTCCACACTTGTCACCCGGACCATCGGCGACTCTCATCCTTGGATATAATTTTAGGTTCTCGACTCTAGCGACCGTAATCATGGCGGACTCAATTGCCCCTGCCACCACAACGCCCAAGCCCGTCCACACGATCGTGCTCGATGCCGGCCCAATCCTCAAGAATACCCCGCCGCTCTCAACCCTGCTCGCCCAAAGCGAAGAACTCCTCATCACTCCCTCCGTTGTGAGCGAAATTCGAGATCCTGCCGCTCGTCAGCGTGTTGAGACCCTTTATCTCCCTTTCCTGAAGCAACGTACCCCGAGCCCTAAGAGTGTCGCTGTGATCAGCGAGTTCGCCCGCAAGACTGGTGACCGGGCCGTGCTCAGTCGAACCGATCTTGAAGTTATCGCTCTTGCCTACGAGATCGAGTGTGAGCGAAACGGTGGCGATTGGAGACTTCGCAGCGTACCCGGTCAAAAGCAGGTGAACGGCAAGCCGCCCGCTCCTGTTGTTGTTGCGCAGGAGAACAAATCTGAGCAGGAGGCCGACAAGCCTGCCGAAGAGAAAGTTGAGGAGGCCGTCGAGGCCAAGAATACCGAGGTTGAAGCAGAGCGTACGGATGTCGACGCTGTCGCCGAGGAATTGAAGGACGCAAAGCTGGAGGACCAGCATGATGCCGAGAAGCAACCTGAACCAGAAGTTGTAATCTCAGAAAATGCTGAACTCCCGGCAGAGGACGAGGAGGAAGGTTCCGACGAGAACGACGACGATGATCATGGCTGGATTACGCCCTCGAACTTGAAGAAGCGGCAGGCCCGCGACGAAGCCAGTTCTGTGTCGGCGGCTCCTGAGCCTAAGGTCATGCAAGTCGCTACCATGACTACTGATTTCGCTGTACGTTCTTCGCCTAAGACAGCAGACTCATATACTGATCACATATGTAGTGCCAAAACGTTCTTCTCCAGATGAACCTGAACCTCCTCTCGACCACCACTCTGCAGCGCATCCGACACCTGAAGTCCTTCGTCAAGCGCTGTCACGCATGCTTTTCCACCACCAAGGACATGAACAAGCAATTCTGCCCGCGCTGTGGCAAGGATACGCTCACCCGGGTGTCTTGCACGACGAACTCAAGTGGGCAGTTCACGATGCATCTCAAGAAGAACATGCAGTGGAATAACCGAGGAAACGTCTACAGCGTCCCCAAGCCCGTCCATGGCAGCTCAAACGGCAAGTGGAAGGGCGGCGGTGGAAAGGGTGGCTGGGGTACGGAGCTCATCTTCGCAGAGGATCAAAAGGAGTTCAGTCGCGCCACTGCGGAGCAGACCCGCAGAATGCGAAAAGAGCATGACCTCATGGACGAGGATTACCTCCCCAACATTTTGAGTGGTGAGCGTAAACAACATGGTCGTGTGCGCGTCGGAGCTGGTAGGAACGTGAACTCGAGGAAGCGGTAATGGCCCATTTGGGGTTTCGTTGATTTCTTTCTTCCTTCTTGCATTGATCGGAACTGGCGTCTGGCAAAAAAGTTTGATGATCCTCTGGCTTCTTTCAAGGGTCTGGATGACTACGGGATTATAATGGTGATTGACTTCAATGACTTGGATAGACATACTACATTTAACATGCACTACGCAATGGAGATAGATGGAACAAGTGCCTTTCCATTAGTAGATGGTAGATTAGGACCGAGCTAAATCACCAATAAATGGGTAGCAAACATGATATCACTTTTCCCACCTGTGAAATAATCGGGCACCGCACAAACTGGAAAGATAGAAAAAAGGGTTTCATCATCCATTCAAAGACCATTGATAACACCATTCGCCAATAAATGATTCAAAAGCACTGTGTGTATATCAAGCGACTACTGCCTCATCGTCTCGCTTATTACAACTGAGCAGCCTCCTTCTCTGTAGGGTGGAGTTAGTTGTGATCAAGGCATGTGCGGTCTCGGGAGAGCTCGTACCAGGCTGCTGGGTGAGAAGCAGACCGTATCTCTTCTTGAGGGTAACACGATGTCTGTACGGAGAGACACGATGTCAGCACTTGTTGAATGTGGTGAAGATGAACGATCATCTTGGGTTCTGTTATCCGAACGCACCTGGAGTACTTGTCATCGGGAGAGAATCTGGCAGGGTGGGCCGACTTGGTGGTGCGGCCATCGAGGACCTTCTTCAAGGTGTAGATCCGCTTGCCATCCTCGCTGAGAGTGTACTATTTCACCAGTCAATTTCCCTGCTAGACAGAAATCCTTGTGGTGCACATGACGAGTTGTGCGGACATACCATAAGATGCATCCTAGAGTCGAGCGGTTAGCACCAACATTTGCATTTGAATAATCTCATTCCAAAAACAACTTACTTGAATGAGTGTTCGAAAACGGTTGTCGATTTATAAACAAAGGCAGAAACGAATGTCGTCGCGGGGTTAACGTTCAATTGCAAGAACAATCTTCAACAGCTCCTAGTCCGCAGGAAATTTTTGGCGCCGCAGAAAAACGCACGGGACTCGGCTCACCGCCCGGGGAAGGCTAGCTGAGTCAGCCGTCACACCCCATTTAAGGCTGGTCAAGCGAATATTTTTTTCCCTTTCTTCCTCTTGTGTTTCTGAGTGTCGATTATCGACTTTTTTTGTCTGCACAACACAATCCTCGGATGTTGACAGTGAAGAGATAGGATCTCGGCTCTGATGCTGATGCGCATCTGCCATATCATACTATTATGATCTGGGAAGAGCCTATCTATGCTATCGATTCCCTCATTTGTGTAATTTCCCTCGTGCAGACAAATCAACCCAGATCTTAGGGAAGATTTCGGGTAAGCTTTAGCTAGCAAAGCAGCGTTGATTGATCGAACTTGCAAGCAAGAGGTTGTTCAGGAGTCTATTCATTTTCTTCGGTGATGATAACATACCTAAAGCTTAGACAATGGCAACTTTGATTTCTTCGCTGTTGTCGATGAAGGCTTTATTTGACTACAACGGTATCTGAGAAGAATATGAATAGCATCCAGGGCGCTCTTGCATGCAACAAGCATCATGGCTGTTCAATCTCGTAAACGAAGAGTTGCCTGCTGACTCTTTATCAGTAGTTAGAAATCAATCTATCGAGTCTCATCAAATCAATTTTAATTTATACGTACCATATGGCTTCTTCATCCTCTCCTGTTCCTAACTCTTCCCGTGGTGCTAGCTCTGGCCCTGCTAGTATCCAGGCCGAGTCCCAGAAAAATGCATCGCCTGCTCGTCGTTCGCGGCCGCCGCGGCCCAATTACAAACATATCCATCGCTTCCCTCTCCCCGTTGATGTCCATCCTTTGCCGCCTCTGATCCCTCATAATCCATTGTCGATTGTCAGCGTGCTGTTGTCCTATTTGACATACCTCATTGCACCACCCAAACAGCATGTCTACAAGGCTTATTTTGACTCTGCGACGTCATCTGTCCATGTCACGGACCCGAAGGCCATCCGAGCTCTCTGGGAGATGGGTTTCTTTGGCAAGGGTAATCTTAGTCGGAGTGAACCGAGCTGGCTGGAGCGACAGAAGAAGCGGCGCGGATTGCTCGGTGGCACTACAAGTGAGGAGGTCACCCGGCAGCGCCGGACAGAACGTCGCGAATTGAAGATGGATCGAGCTCGCATGGAGAAGCTGGCCATCCAAGAACGACTGAAGGCCGAAGCAGCCGCCCGGCAAGGCGACAATTTGTCTGTCGAGCAGCCCTCTCAATCGCCGTCCGCAGACACATCGGCAGAGAAGTTCTCACTGAGAAAAGCCAAAGAAGCGAGGCTGTTGGACTCGCAGCGCTCAATCACACAGAATGGCGAAGCGCGCCCTTCCAACACACCCGAAGAGCAAATCCCCAATGGTAGCGGCAAGGCCGTTCGATTTTCCCCGGTTGTGCAGGCTAAGGAGTTCATCTCCGACTCGGCTATCCTGCAGCTTCCGGAGGTGATAGCAGAGGAAGACAAGGTTGGCGGTGCAGAAGAGGAGCCCATCTTGCAGAACGAAGAGCATCTTCACCTGTCGAACGAGGAAGCCTTCTTTCTCGCCTACGGACTTGGTGCACTGACGATCTTGGACGACACACGCGAAGCCGTCATGACGACCTCGACTTTACTCCCCCTATTCTGCCAGCATGCCGACTTCCCACCCCGTGATTCGTCCTCGGAGATGAAGCCCGACGATACTTTCCTGATCTCTTACGTTGCGTACCACCATTTCCGGTCTCTGGGATGGGTGGTGCGATCCGGTGTGAAGTTCGGGGTTGATTATCTTCTCTACAACCGTGGCCCGGTCTTCTCACATGCCGAGTTTGCGGTCGTCGTCATTCCTTCCTACGTTGACTCGTACTGGTCAGAGACCGAGGAGCGCCGGAAGCACTGCGAAAAGCAAGTGTCCCGCAGCTGGTGGTGGCTGCATTGCGTCAACCGTGTTCAAGCCCAAGTGAAGAAGAGCTTGGTGGTTTGCTATGTGGAAGTGCCACCGCCGGCCTCGTACGACCTGGACGAGCCATCAGAGACTGATATTGGGAGACTGCTTGCTCGGTACCAAGTTCGAGAGATGGTGGTACGCAGATGGGTGCCTAACCGTACTCGTGACTGATCCTATGTGCTTCCTTTCCTTCATCTTATATCATCCTGACTGAGCAGTGACCTGGTGTTGGATGAATACTTACTTTGTAATTGCTCCACTCTGGCGCAAGCTGTACTTCTTAGAAAACTCCAGCAATTATGTACGATATCCCGTTATGATGGATACCATGCTCTGTTTCCGTATATCTGATCCTTGCCTTGATCACTCGTACAATCATAATGGTCTAGACTCAAAGCGGTAAAATTGATCATGTATCACGTGATATACGCGTCTCGCGTTTTGTGGTTCCGGAGCGCAGTGATTTGGATGTCATCGACTTCGACTGTCCGGAATTTCGATGCAGCCTCGGCGCAACGTTCCTTGTATCTCTGAATCTGGGCATGGGAACGATGTGATAATACTCATTCAAAGGCCTTGATTCTACGGAGTGTACGGGACTATGGAGACCCAAGAAGATAGCATCGATATCGCGAGGCTGCAGCGCGTCGCGTTGGGCCAGGTGAGTGACCACTTCAGTGGCGGCGGCGTCTCCGATCCAGTCTCCTTATTGGACTAATTCGATTGATCTTGGGCAATCTGAAAGGAATCCATACAATCGCAATTAATGGCAGAGAAGTCTGTATTGATTGATCAAGACGACGGTCGACAAGAACTTCAACAGCAATTGCCGACCGACGACGGACAGGGTGCGCAGATATCCTCCGAACCTGTGTCAACGACTTCGTCATCCAGTATAGCACAGAATGGCACCAGTGTGAGCTCATCGAAGCTACCCTCTTTCGAAGACCGCCCCAGCAGCCGCGCGGCGACTCAGCTGGGTAAGATGGGCTCCACAGAAACGCTCCCGTCGGATACCCAGTTGATCTCCCAGCGGGTGTACGATGAGATCATTCGCAAAAACCAGGAAGACGACCCTGTCGTGAACCACGACAGTAATTTTGGGGATCAAGCTACACTTATGACCCTGCATGAAGGGGACAGCGGCCATCTCAACCTATTGGCGGGTTACGACAACGTTAATGCAGAACTGGTCAACATTGACGATAATGATGACCGGAGCAGCTCCAAACTAGGGGAGTCATCGCCTGCGCATTATCAGTCAAATTTGTTTCCCGAATCGCAGCGATTCGTGATGAAGACACCTGCGACTGCTGTGAAGCGGGCTCATTCAGACGGCCTTGCTACCATTTCGCCCACTGTCTCACGCAACCCTCTTGCGACGGAGATTGGGTCGAGTGGTGGGATCATGGCTTTAAGCCAAGTGTTCAGGGCTACCCAGGCACCTTCCTCCCCGCTAGTCAATCGCCAGCAACATTCTGATCTTGTATCGGACCGGCCCTCACCCAACATCCCGATTCAGAAACACCCTCTCGCCGCAAATCTGTCATCCCCGTACGATCGAATGGCGGCAACCTTCCCGCGGGACTCTTCAGCGCACAAGCTCAAGTATATCTCTATGCAGGAATCTCAGGCGAATCGTGATAAACTGTTGAATGAGAGGATGACCCGTTCGGCGGATCCTGTGTTCCCCGGTGACCCAAGCGATGACGACTTTGGCAAGGAGCCTAGCTTTGTCGAACGCATGAGGCGGCACCGCACGATAAATGAGGAGATAGCACCCCAGCTTGCAGGTCTTACGGCACCTGCAAGGTCGGAGGGTAGCCGAAGCAGACAAGCTAGTAAGGGCTCGTTGTCACCACCAGGGGACTTGGGTCTGCAAGTTTGGAACGATCAGTCTATTGCAGAGAACGATGGTGAGCAGAGGGCAGCCGCAGATTCCACTGTTCCGCAGCGGGGTGGCTCGAGCGAAGAAGAGACTGAACAAGAGCAAGAAGACAATAGGGGTCAGTCCATCCCACCATCCACGGAGCATATTCCTGCGACAGAGGAAGACAAAGAAAACTGTCTTGATCTAGCAGCAACGCCTGTTGCCGCCACCACTAGCGCACATGATCGTCTTTCGCAGGCCCTCGCCTTTGATGGTAGTACTTCACCCGCTCCTGGAAGCCCAGAAAAGCAACAGCTTCAGCCACACCTAGCTCACAACATCGCTCACTTGGACGAGCCCTATGAGCACGGCAGGTCGTCACAGATATCAATCGTCAAAGATTCTCAGCGCTCTCCTAGGCAGAGGGAAGCCGGCGCAGAAGTCGAGACGAACCGCAGCCGAAGAACATCACATTGTCCGGACTCTCAGGTTCAGATCGATCCTACATCGGACATTGACAGGATCATGTCGTCGCCCACGAAGCAAGTCCGCTTGCAATCTTCCCCGCCCGCTGAATCGCGTCGTCTTCGACTGTCTTTTGAACTGGGTGAAGTCCAGGACATAAATGTTGGCAAATCGATATCCGGCTGGCCCCAGCGCTCTCCCACACCGAAAGCCACGCAGCCTCTAGAGGGCAGCTTACTAGATTCGAGTAATACAGTGTCTCAGCAGCCCAGAGTTGTAGGTGACAAGCCTTCAACCTTTGATTTCCGGGGTAAATCATCGTCGATGCCCTCTCGCGTGGCTGAAACACCAGTTCCCCCTATAGACCTTGTGGATGCGGTGCCAACGACCAGCATTCCGGAGACTAGTCCCAACCGACTGGGAAACCAAGGATGGCCCAACGACATGAACAATAACGAGACAGCGGATCAAGAAGACGATGATCTGCCGCCGGTTTATCAAGCCGCGCATGAACGGGCATCGCATTCGCATCGGGTTGTCTTGAACAGCTCCTCGCCTTCGAAGCCATCCCTGACCTCAATTTCGAAGCTTCTATCAAGCCCGAGTGGGAGGCAACGGAGGGCACTTACGGAGATTGCTGCTGATGCCTCACCGAAAGGAGGGACTGGAGCTTTCAACCCAGACATTGATATTATGTCAGCCGAGGACTGGGAGTTCAAAGCTGCAGTTGCCAGGCATCAAGACTCGCCGAGGAAGAAACGCCGAGGCAACAACGGACAGGGTGTCATTGCTTCTGATCCTATTCTTCCGGGGACTCCCCGTCTTAACAGTCGGTTTGTACCTCTTCAACCTGTTTCCGAAGATCTTGTTGAACCTGCGACGACGAGAACTGTGACTGAGGTGCAGATGGACATGCAGCCGGACGCACAGCAGGAAAATTTGCAGAGCAAAGCAGCGAAGGCTCACCAGAGACGCTCTAGACCTCCTCGGAGCGCGGACAGTGTGTGGGATATGGACGATTCTCCTCCGCGAACCTTCGTTCCGCGCAAACACAGGTCACGATTGCTGTCTCGTCCACGACTGTTGAATCGACAAAGGTCTGTAGAGACTGAGCGAGGGGGATCACCGAGCAAGGAGCGGTCGGGGATTGCGCAGCAACGCCAAGCAATCAGCCCTATGCCTGAGGAGCCACGCAGCGATATCACCATTCAAGATCCGATAGAGACGCCGGCCACGGGCAGTCCTGCCACGGATAATGTGCCTACTGTCGGACCGGCCATGCCGTCTTTGACTGAGAAAGTCCCAGTCGCAGCAAACCAGGTCTTCGCTCCCTGGTGTGGAACAAAGCGTGCGTACTATCCGGCAACGTGTTTTGGCAAGCCATTCGGAACGTCGCAGTCTCGGTATCGGGTAAAGTTCGAAGACAGTGCACCTGTGGACATTCCAATGGGAGCTGTCAAGAGATTGGAACTCCGTCCCGGCGATGCCGTCAAAGTGGACATGCCGAATGTGCCCAAGGTCACGCATGTTATTCGGAGCTTTGTCCGCAAGCTGAGCATAGACGAGATTGAGCAGGGCGCCGCGAACGGGGTGATTCCCATGACGGATATCTATGGCTACTCAGCTGTGATAGTAGGCCCCAAGCAGCGCAAGAGTCTTCCTAATGCCGGCTTGGCCGTCACTGAGAGCCTCATTGAAGTGCCAATCTCCAAGATCTACCTCGACACAATTTTGTGGAACCAACTCAAAGATCGCTCCTTCACCTATATCTCCGAACCAGTGTTTCTTGAGCGCGGCGCTCCAACACCATTGGAGAGACTTTCCACGCCTATCTCATCTCCTGGTGCGCGCCTGTCACGCAGCATCCGCTTCTCAAATGGTTTGTTCGCCGGAATGGTCTTTGCTGTCTCTTTTGGTGACAACAACGAGGCCAAGGCTCGCGTAGTAAAAATGATACTAGAAAATGACGGGCGCATCTTAGAAGATGGATTCAATGAGCTTTTCGATCTACCGCTGAACGCCCCCGTCGCCACTCCCACCAAGCAGCCACCCACGGAATCGAACACACAGCATGACCTCCTCCAGCTCAGCAGCAGCGCCGCAGACGTAGGCTTTGCCTGCTTGATCGCAGACAGACATTCTCGCCGATCAAAGTACATGCAGGCTCTAGCGCTTAACCTCCCATGTCTCTCAGACCGCTGGATTGAAGACTGCGTCGCGCGAGGCCGGATCATCGACTGGGAGATATACCTCCTCCCCGCCGGAGAATCCACATACCTCAACGGAGCGACCAAGTCACGAATCCTAACGCCGTACCCGGCCACCGAGGCACAACTCTCGGAGACCATCGCCGGAAGACCTAATCTCCTGAACGGGCAGTCCGTTCTCCTAGTCACAGGACGCAGTGGCCGCATCGACGAGGAGCGACGCAAGGCCTACCTATTCCTGACCTATGCTCTCGGGGCCTCGCGGATCGAGCGTGTCTCAGACTTGAAGTCTGCTCGAGCCGTCCTAAACGCACAGACTGAGGACGGGCCCGTCCGCAAGCGCAGCTGGGATTGGATCTACATCGATGACGATGACAAATCATCTGCGAGAGCGATGGCCCTGAGCTCGGCGGGAGTGTCTGGCGCTGGCCCTAACTCGCGCAAACGGAAGCGGACCAAGCTCATGGAGTCGGTAACCGGCGACGATCTTGGGTTGAGCACGAATGTCAGGATTGTGGGCAATGAGTTCGTCTGCCAAAGCTTGATTCTGGGTCGATTGTTCGACCAGTGAAATGATGAGTGTTCTCGTGGCATGTAATATGTCTAGGATATGGCTTTTCCAAACCGCGTTGGCTATTCTCGGGGGTTTTCAGGGATAGAGGGGATTTGAAAACTTCGCTTTGGGCGGCGTATTTCGGGTTTCTTCCTTTTGTGTTTCGGGGCTCATGATCAAAACTTTCTCTTCTGCGGGATGATAGGAGTATCTAAAGTGCATATACCCTTCTTTGTGAGAATTTTAGCTGCGCAATCCACTATTTCAATGATAACAATCATGACAATTGCTCTTGAACCACTTGAAGAAGCGTTCTATTTGCACATGTAGGCGGAAACAGAGACATACTGGAGACATCTTATCTTATAATACATGAAAAATGGAAAAGTAAACACCCAATAAAATAAACCCCATGACTGTACGCAAATGCCAGAGACGAGAATGAGAAAGAAAGAAAAAGAAATTCACTGCATGCCAGGGACCGAGTAGGTCACATCACGGACGTAGAGCAAGCAAGCAAAGCAGCCGAGCGAGCAAGAAAAGAAAGGCGAGAGTGGACAATAACCGGCTACAAGATCAAGTCCAAAAACCCGGCTCTCACAAAAGAAAGACCCAACGGCCCGGGAAATTTCCAGGCTCCCGTCTATTTCTTCGCCTTCTTAGCGGCCTTCTTGGAGCCCTTCAAGCTCTTCATCTGAGCGACGCGCTCAGCCTTGGCCGTTCTCTTGCGCCACGCCAGCCAGCGGTTCTTGCGACGATGGGGCAGGGCGGTGATGCCAGCCTTCTCCGCGGCGCGACCGATCTGCCAGTTCGCCTCACGGTACATGTAGCCGGGGCGGAAGCGCAAGCCGGCCTCCGCATCGACCGCGGGCACATCCCCGACCGTCGTGCCCTCCGCGGTGACCTCGGCCACCAGGTCGGTTTGCTTTTGGTTGACGGGCAGGTCGGCGGGATCGAAGCGCACGGCGACGCGGCCGAGGCGGCGGCGGGTGGGCGCGTTGCGCGGCGTGGGCAGCTTGCCGTCCTTCTCGAAGACGACGCCGATGAACTTGCGGTCCGGGTGCCGCTCCGGGTCCAGGTAGTACCGCACGTAGCCGGACTGCATGCTGTAGATCGTGTGGTCCCGCCCCATGCCGCAGTTCTCGCCAGGGAACCACTTCGTCCCCCGCTGCTTGAAGATGATGCACCCGGGCACCACGTACTCGCCGGCGGAGCGCTTCGCGCCGAGACGCTTGCCGGCCGGATCGCGCGAGTGCCGGTTCGCGGTTCCTTGGGAGGCGTGCGAGGCGTGACGGATTTGTTGCTGGGTGAGGAGGTTGTTGAGGAGAGAGGTCGTGGTGGGCGGGAGGAGGCGGGTGGTGTTGCTTCTTGTTAATGTCGTGGAGGACGAGGAGGAGGGGTTTGTGATGGCGGAGTTGAGGACGGGTCGGGAGGAGAGGATCGAGGTCGAGTACGAGGCGACGCGAAGGGTGGAGGGCGCAATGGCTCGTTCTAGAGCCCGGAAGGGCGCTAGAACTCCACGGAGTTGGAACATGGCGTGTAGTAGCTGGAAAGGAGACGACCGCAGCCTGGTTCTCTTTTTCCTCGGGCGTGGAGAAGGGGAAAAGGAAGCTATCCAGACCGGCGGCTTCCTTTTTTTTGCGGGATGAGAAAAGGCTTGGCATGGTTGGGCTAGTCACGTGCTGCTATGGGAAGGGCCAACTGGCCGTCTTGGATCTATACAGTACTATTAATGACAAGTTCCCGCTTGCACGATTTCTAAGTGGACTTTTATTTCCTTGCAAACTTGACGAAGGATATACAATCGCTCAAAATGCTCGGCTGGATCAAGTCTTTCGGGCTCATCCTCCTCCTGGCGTCTGTTGCCCACGCCCAATTCCAGTTCTTCGAGCATATGTTTGGCGGCGGCGGGGGCGGCGGCCATCAACATCAGGCTCCGCAGAATGTCCCTAGCGATAGTTCTCGGTATCAGAGTCAATGGGAGTCGGGTGAGTCTGCGGATGCTTACGGTCTTGTCTTTTGCATACGTTGCAGATTAGAGCTAACATGACTTACTTGTCCTCCAACTTCAGCTCACTGCGATCGCTACCTGTGCCCTGGAACCCTAGCATGCGTCCACTTTCCCCACCACTGTCCATGCCCGCATCCCGATGTCGAAGAGAAGATTGAGCTAGGAGAAGGGAGTGCTGTCTGTGTCTCTAAGGGAGGGTTCAAGGCCGGCGAGGCTGCGCGCAAGGTTGAATTGGCGCGCAAGGGTCTTTTGTGATTGTATGCGGAATTTCGGTGGATCACTACATTCTGTTAAGTAAAGCAACGGCTAGAGAGTATGCACTGGGACCTTTCGCAGATTGAGAACAGGCTGTCGAACGCTGCCCTCCTTGACATCTAGGGAGCATTTTGACTGGATGAGAGCGAACGTCTGATCACTGCGCGATACGGCCATCAATACCCTTCAACACCTCTGCCTCAAATGCTCAATGGAAACAATGTGACATATATGTCCCCAGAGCTTTATGTCAGTACAGCGAAATCAATGCTCCGGACAGTCCACTATGATGCGCGTCCAACTGTTTTGACTCAGGAATGATATAGGGTCCCAGGTTGCTGATGGCGCATAATGTACAGCACTTGCGAGAGGATCTAGCGACGATCGGCAAGTGGGTAAGGTGCTTATTTGAGGACTCAGCACAAGTGTAATGTTCCAACGCAGTTAGAATGCCTTGCCTGTGACCAATTACAATCTGAATATTCCCGGAGCAGTGCTATCTATGCTACTCATGTAAATGTAGAATCGAGCCTTCATGTTACAGTAGAACTGCGGCGAACTGATAACGATCTGTAGCCGCCGAGGCGGGCCTGAGGCGAACAATTCCGTCATTAACGCCGCCATCCATGAATTTCTCTTTCCACGATCTAATCATCACTCAACTCGTCGCGCCGTTTCACACGATTTTTCTCCACCAAAATAAGTTGATCCTCTACGTACTCTGATATTACTGGTATTGTTTATTGCAAGATGTGGAGTGCCATACTCCGACCATCGCATGCGCGATGCTTCCGAACGCCCGGCCGGGCATTCGCCAGTTCACTGAATCGCGGACGAGTCAATCCTCGTGGCCCTCGCAATTCAATTCGCAGACCAGAACCCATCAGACGAAATGCCCCATCATCGCAATCCTCCGATCCACAACAACAACAACAACAACAACAACCTCCTTCCGACTCACCAAATCCCCACTACGATCCCTCTCAGAACACACTACTTGCCCCCGTTCACATCCCGGAAGATCCTCATGGAGTGATCAAAGAGAGCCACCCGGCAACATCCATTCTGGCAAATTCGGGCTTGGTTGTCCAGCGCCAGCTAGAATTGATGAATGTCTTGATGTGAGTGCTTTCCCTCGCTGTACGTGTCTACGGAGGGCTAACATTAGCTCTCTGGTGGCAGCGGGTTTGAACAAGCCAACAAATATGTTATCATGGATGCCAATGGAAACCATATCGGTTTCATGGCAGAGCAAGAGAAAGGCATGGGAAACATGATGGCGCGGCAGTGGTTCAATACACATCGAAGCTTCGTCACGCATGTCTTTGACAAACATGAGAATGAAGTGTTGCGGGTGAGTCTCACATGATGAAAGCAATTTAGCTCGAGTACTAATACAGCAACTCAGTTCCACCGCCCATTCTCATGGATCAACTCCCGTATTCGCGTCTACGACCCTCTCGAGGTGGCTAAGAGTGCCCATTCCACGTCCACGGCCCTACAGGCCAATTCCGCGAACTCACTAGCTCAAGCCTCCGGTGATTCGAATGCCCGCGTTTCGTCCCTCGGTTTCGATGACATGCGAGTCATTGGCGAAGCCCAGCAGCAATGGGCCCCGTTACGTCGCAAGTACAACCTGTTCACATATCACCATTCGCCCAATTCGGCCTTAGACATGGGAACGAAGACGCTACCGCTCGAACAGACCGGCTTGTCAAGTTCCCAGCAAATGCAGCTGGTCCAGTCTTCGCAGGCTGGTCAGGCCACGGGTGCCTATAATCAGTTCGCATATGTTGATGAGCCTTTCCTGTCGTGGGACTTTGCTCTCCGTTCCGCTGACAGCCGGCTGATTGGATCTGTCAACCGGAATTTTGCCGGGTTTGCACGCGAGTTTTTCACGGACACTGGTGTTTATGCCTTGCGGATGGACTCCGCCTCTCCGAGCGAGCAGACTCCCGAGCAGTCCGGCGCCGTGACTGCAATGAGTCTAGACCAGCGCGCTGTCATGCTGGCCACTGCAGTTAGCATTGACTTCGACTACTTCAGTCGCCATAGCGGCGCCGGCGGCTTTGGCTTCATGCCCCTCTGGTTTCCTGGTTTCGGTGGAGAGGCTGCCGCCGGGGGAGCTGCCGCGGGAGGTGCCGCCGCAGGGGGTGCTGCCGCTGGCGAGGCCGGGGCCGCTGGAGCTGCTGGGGCCGTTGGAGAAGCTGCTGCAGGTACTGTCGGTAGGGCTGGGGCTGGGGCCGCCGGCGGCTTGGCTGATGGTGCAATGGCAGGCGCAGCAGGTGCCGGCGCCATGGCCGGATACGACGCCATGTCGCGGGGCGTGGGAGGAACTCCACCAGCTTCTCCTTCCGACTCTCAAGCTGCACCTGGGGGTCAGCAACCTCCGGCACAAGGTCAGACGGGTCCATACGGGGACGTCTGGGCAGATGAACAACAAGAGAAACCCAGGGATCATAGAGAAGACCCGTGGGCGGATGAGGAAGATGATGGAGGCGACGGGGGTGACGGTGATAGTTGGGACTTCTTCTGAGGAGCATGATGAAGCCTTGACTCGCGGTTTACAGACGTGTCACAAGGCATGTTGAGCTGGTATAGCTTCGACAACCCAAAGAACATGCTGTGAGAAGACCGACCACCTAGAGGTGAAAGTTGTCAACAGTGTAAAGGCTTGTCAAGTCATTGGTAGCTAATGGTCAAGAATGACTTCCTCGATGACGATGAGGAATGATTAGCATATCAAGAGCAGTGTGAATTGCTCTCTTGAACCGCTCGAGCACTTGGCATAATTAAGTACTCCGGGTATCCAAGCACTCCCACTACAAAGGTGTTGACGAGATGTGGAAAGTTAGGCTAGTAGCTTATACTCAGATGCACAATGAAGGCGTCGCCACTCAATATATCTAAATTCTATTCATGGATGTATATAGACTATGGCTTATACCAAGTAGCTCTATTAAGGAATTCTACCAAGTGTTCATTTCTACTATGATTGCCGACAAGCAGTTCCATAGGGCAGGCGGCGATAAGGGCGGAAAGTAGTAGCCTGAGGCATAAAACCCATTCTCCCCCTCATCAATCAATGGATGCGTTCACCGGATTCTTGGATTCCTCTTTGAATGGACAATACCTACTAATCAAAGTGGCAAATCCAAAGAAATTGAATCACATTTCTCCAATTGCTTTTCCTTCCCACCTGTCTAGTATCCAATCTCTTCCAGTTCCGTCCCTTTTGCCCCTCACCCCTTGCCAAAAGGTACATTAAGCCCCCCGTTTGTCTCGCACCCCTCCATCCACTCCTCCCGGCCATTCTCTCCGCACCCGGAGTCCATCTTCCGCATTTCCCTCTTTATCATTCCCCTCCCCCTCAAAACCCTCCGTCTTATCGTTCCACGGGCACATCCCACTTTTTTTTTCTTTTCTAAATTCTTGCTCTATACTACACACACAGCAAGAACTAACACACCTTCTCTTACAAAAGATCTCTCGCACAGGCCCGCCATCATGTCATCCGTCGCACAGAAGCGCCTCTTCCACGAGTACAAGAACCTCTCAACCAACCCGCCGGATGGCATCACCGCTGGCCCCGTCACGGAAGATGACATGTTCCACTGGGAAGCCTTGATCCAGGGGCCGGAGGGCACCCCGTTCGAGGGCGGTGTTTTCGCGGCCGAGCTGAAGTTCCCCAAGGATTATCCGCTGAGCCCGCCGACTATGAAGTTCGTTGGCGGTGGGGTTTGGCATCCCAATGGTCAGTAACCTTGCATTTTAGCCCTCAATTCTGTGGGGATTCAAGATCTTCTCTGCTCCCCTACGCATAACCATACATGTGCAAAAGCTAGAAAACTGACGGGCTGTGATTTCTTGTTATAGTGTACCCTAATGGCACCGTCTGCATTTCCATCCTCCACCCCCCCGGTGACGACCCGAACCACTACGAACACGCCTCGGAACGCTGGTCCCCCATCCAGAGCGTGGAGAAGATCCTCATTTCCGTGATGAGCATGCTCGCCGAGCCCAATGACGAAAGTCCCGCGAATGTCGAGGCGGCCAAGATGTGGCGTGAGCGACGGAGTGAGTACGAGCGTAAGGTCCGTGACGAGGTCCGGAAAGGCTTGGGGTTGTGATTTCTTGCTGTCTTGGGGGGAGGCCGTGCTTATTTGGGCTATAAATCTCACAAGACAAGAAAAAATACACAAGCAAGCACGGGCTGGCTAAAGTATATAGGGAAGCCGGTCGTCCTTCACCTGCACATGTGTATGAAATTGTTTTTCTTCTTTGCCGGGAAGAAGTGCGTGGCATAGCCTGTTGGGTGCATTGGTGCCGGTACTGGCGTTTTCGTGGTGTGCTCATTCGTTCATTTTCTTTTCTCGATCTTCCTTTTTCTCTTTGCTCCAGTTCCTTTCTTCACATGCAGATCATAGGGTCCGACCTGATATCTTTATCAATTCATATATGTCCGTTGTGGGGGGTGCAGATAAGTTTGTGTTCTTTTTGTACCACCATCCCAAGACTACTGTGGCACATATTCCTTCACGGGAAGTGCGTCATCCTGCGGTCTAGCCATCGGACGAGGCCCCCGTCGCCGTCATAGAGGATCTGCATCTCCGCCTTGACGTTCAGCATCAGCATCTGCAGCAACTCAGCCCGTGCCTCTTGCTCGGGACCATCCACCGCCCACACGGGGTTATTGGCCAGCATCGCCAGCATCTTCTTCCTGTCTCTCGGGGTCAAGCTGAGGAGGGCATCGTTCCCCGATGGGTCCACTCCGGTCACGATGTTCGAGGTCCGGAGGCCAAGCCAGTGGATCTCAGGGCAGTTCAATGCGCTGTTCTCGTGCGCATATGCTAGGGACCCGTACTTGTACGTAGACATGATTGCCATTCCATCGGGGTCACCGTCCACAAGTGCATAGAATCGTATTCGTTTGCTCGATTGCCGGCGTCTGCTTTCGTCGTAAAGCCGGCGAACGAAGGCTCGTGTGTTGAGGTCCGGGTATCCTTTGCCCTGTTGCACGTCATCCTCTTGGAAATGAAGAAAAGGGTTAGATAGGGCTGGGATCTCACTGTGACCAGAATCCCCAGACCTGCTGTAGATCGGACATGGTATTTCATCCCCGCGAGTCGGCGGTACACTGCCTGCTTGTTTGTCCGCAATCAGCCAACCCAAGGTTCATATATTGTATAGGCGACGGACTACACTTTACCTCTTTTTCCAGGATGAGCACCCACTCGATATCTGAAACCTCCAGACCCAGGATATCCTGCGGCCTCGGGACAAGGGTATCCTGCACCGGGGGCGTGAAAGTCAGCTACAAAGTCCCCGGATTGGAATTTTTCTTCCTTTTAACGTGTGCGCCAACCGGATTGAAAAAATGTGCATCGTCAACCATCGCCTGGTCTTTGATCTTCCATTGAAAACATCCAACGACGAGGCCCTTGGCTGCTGCTCCCTAGACATTCAGCCATCGCGGTGGTCAGCTCGTGCATTTCTTCCCCTCAGCTTCTCTTCTATCAGCAGCATCAGGGGAAAACCAGTACAGACCACATTCAGCGCCGTTCTGTCCACGCCAACCGTATGCGCGAAGTCATCGACCAGTCTATCCACGATGCGCTGGAATCCAAATACCGCCGGGTCGTTGTAGTAGATATCTCTGTTCTCGCGGTGAATGGGGAGGGGGGGTCAGCCTGTTGTCCGATGTGCTACTTGTTCTGTGTGCTGCAGAAATACAGTACCTCTTCGAGACCGCCACTCCCTTGTCCACCGCGTCGGCGATCCCACTCAGAACTCGCATTGCGACAGCTGGATTTGAAGGGTATACCCTACATTAACGGTCTTTCACTCCGTGGATCGCACCCGGAATTGGTAGTGTAGGGGAGGTAGAACGGGGGGTGAGGAACACACTAAACTTCCAAGCCTCGTAGCAGTCTTTCCCCGGCCAGGTGTATGTGGTGGATCCAGCGGAGGCAGCATGGGTCTCCAGGGCCCCGGTCTCAGGGTTTATGGATCGCGTGGAGACTTTTGTGGACCGCGGCTTGAGCGTGATGGAGGGGTGGCCGTCCGGGGAGGCGAGCTCGGTGAGGAGGTTGGATAGGGTGTTGGTGATGTAGTCTTTCACGCGAGATTGATTGTGTTCTTCGGTGGGGGAGGGAGAGGCTGTGTTGAGGTGGTGGGGGGTTTGTGGGTTGAGGGGCATGATGGCTGGGTTTATGGGATTGTGGGACTGTGGGAGTGTGGCTTGGAGGGGATTGGGTTGTTGGGAGAGGGTTGGGCTGGTGTTTGAGGTGTAGTATGTGGGCTGGGATTTGTGTATAGATTGGTGTAGGTAGTATATAGTAGTTGGATTGGGATCTTGTGGAGCGTGTTGTACGCGGTTTAGATCATAGTCATTCTATGGCTTTACACTCTGTACAGTCTCTGTGATTGATTGTTCATTTGATGTTTAAAATATAGTTTCAGGGAATTGTTGGTTACATGGAGGATGGAAGGTGTGTAGTAGACTATATGAGCAGCTTGAAGCCTCAGGCATGAATGAGTATATAGATTGGAGGATTTCAAGTGTGTCCATTCATAATGCACAATGGCTGTATTCTAACCTGGAAACAATGGAAGCTGTATGCTGCTGTAAGGTCTTTCACTTGATCTATTGATCTATTGGTTTTTTGTGTTCCACAGAGTCCTGATTAAGAATAATAAGGTAGAAACACTGCGGTAGACGTTGTTGAGCTTGCTTGACAGGCCTCGGCGTGAGGGCGGGACAATAATTTCCTGCCGCTTTCCTCTTCCTCCGCTCTCAGTAACAGCTCGGCTTTCCGCGTCGCATCTCCGGTCCTCCTCCATCAGCTCCAATCTATTCTCAGGGCGCTCGATTAACACGAGTGTCGACTCCGTTTTACTTTCATGATTCCTTCATTCGAGAATATAGTTCTCTCTCTTGTCTTCCTCATTTTGTAATAATACTTCTCCCTCCCTCATCAGCCTCCAACACACCTCTCGCCTTTGCTACGACCTCTACCGCACCCTCCTCCGCTCCGCTTCATCTCAGTTCAACCATCGCCATCTCCACCGCCATGTCAGTCTGGAACCCAGATAACATCCGCGATGTTGCCGAGTCGGTGGGCATCGTCAACCTCAACAACGATGTGACCGAGAACCTTGCCCGTGACGTCGAATACCGCATCGCGCAGGTTCTGGAAGAAGCCCTCAAATTCATGCGCCACAGTCGACGAACGCTGCTCTCAACACAAGATGTCGCACAGGCCTTGCGCGTGCTCGATGTCGAGCCACTCTACGGATATGAATCCACGAGGCCCCTGCGGTTCGGGGAGGCGTCGTTGGGACCTGGACAACCGCTGTTCTACGTGGAGGACGAGGAGGTGGACTTCGAAAAGTTGATTAACGCGCCGTTACCCAGAGTGCCCCGAGAAATCTCGTTCACAGGTAAGCATCCCCGGTCTGTCGCTTGGTCTTCCATTGCTGACGCAGCATAGCGCACTGGCTCGCCGTCGAAGGAGTGCAACCGTCCATCCCTCAGAACCCTACCGCGGCCGACTCGAGAAACCTCGAATTGATGTCCAAAGGTCCTAACGCTAGCTCGACGCTCGCGGCTATGAGTGGAGGGGGCAATGTGGCCGTCAAACCGCTGGTCAAGCATGTCTTGTCCAAGGAACTCCAGCTCTACTTCGAAAAAGTCTGCAACGCCTTCCTGGACGATTCCAGCGAAGAGTATCGCACATCAGGCTATGCTAGCCTACGAGAGGATCCGGGACTGCACCAGTTGGTCCCATACTTTGTTCAGTTCATTTCCGAGAAGGTGACCCACGGCCTGAAGGATATCTTTGTCCTTACACAGGTCATGCACATGGCGGAGGCCCTCGTGCAGAACAAATCACTATATGTTGACCCCTATGTGAGTATTACACTACGGAGTAACTTTCGCAAGGGTTACTAATGAGCTATCGGCAGATCCCATCGCTTGTCCCGCCCATTCTCACCTGCCTGATCGCCCGACAACTGGGCGGCAGCGCTGAACTGACCGAGCAGTTTGCCCTCCGTGATCTTTCCGCGTCGCTCCTAGGTCTCATTGCCAAGAAGTACTCGCATTCCTCTCATACGCTCAAGCCACGACTGGCTCGCTCATGTCTGAAGACGTTTTTGGATCCGTCCAAACCATTTGGGGCGCATTACGGCGCCATCATTGGACTTCATGCGGTTGGCGGTGCCGAGGCGGTGCGGGTTCTGATTCTGCCTAACCTGCCGACCTACGGGAACCTGTTGAAGGACGGCATGGCGGAGGACAGCCCACGGCGACCGGAGGCCGAGAGAGTTCTCATGGTTTTGATGGGGGTTCTGGCAACGTTGCGGGAAGGACGCACGGCCCTCACCAACGGGCACGGGGGCGTAGTCACGGAAGACCTGCGGGAGCGATTGAGTGGGAAAGTGGGTGATTTTCTGGCGACGAAGATCAAGGACGTGGGGGAGGTGGAAACCGCGCGGGCCATTCTCGACGCTTGACCGGTTGACCGGTAGAACCCTACAGTACCTAAGGTGGTACTAGGGCCCTAGGCTACAGCAACCCCTCTTTTGTCGCTCCGTATGGGATGATTCATATTTCTTTCGTTTGCTTCTGTTGCAGCAAGAGATGGCGTTTTGGAAAAGGAAATAGGTGTTCTTGTTCTTTCTTGTTTTCCTTTCTACCCCCCATTTCCCCCACTTTCCCTCCTTTTTTTGTGACAGACTGGACGGAGTCATACATACAAAGTTAGTACTAGCATTCTAGCGGTGTCGATAATGATAAGAAATGACGCATGCACGACCTTCAATGGAGAAGTATAAAGAAGATAGGGAAGAAGTGAGGGAGAGTAGAAAGGGATGAAGTGCCAGGCGCAGGTGAAAGGAAGGAAGTAAGATGGTGGAGGGAGTGACAACTCAGAATAATAATACTAAGAATAGTCTAGACTAAATTCCTAACCTTAGTATGACTACTGAGTACTACCGTGTCATTCCTGCCATGTGACTTTCTGCCATTTCCGATTGAATTTTGAATGAATTTTGAATGAATTTCACGACGTCACTGCCTGGAGGGAGAGAAGATCAGCTGAGATAAGCATGAGGGGGAAATGAGTGGGGACCGACCGCCTACTGGATCCAGTAACTCTTCCCTTCTGCCAGCAGTGCTCTGGCCCTGTTCTCTCTGCCTCCCGAGTCCCTCCAGTCCCGCCTGGAACTTTTCTTAGATTATTATTGACGCGGTCAGGCGTCAAAAAAACCACTCACCTGCTCATTCTTCTCCTTCTACAGATCGAATCAGCAGTGGGAGAGTCTGCCAGCCTACCTACAATAATACACCTTATCTCAACTACTAGGTACTCAGGCTCGTTCCTGCATTTCCCTCCAATTACGTATGCCCTTGCCCCTCTTCTTCTCTCCTTCTATCCTGCATTTCCCGGTTCCAGTTCTACTTGTTCCCTCTTCTCTGACCGGTCCTTTTTTTGCCAGGTTCTGTGCTGCAGCCAAAAGCCCAACCCAGATTGGTCTTTTGCGCCCCACGAAACTTTTTTCGGGCCCACAGAATAATAATCACTCAAAAGCATCAACTTCTCTTGCCCCCCCTCACGTCCGCGTCTTTTTCTCTCTGTTTAAATTCTTTCCCACCCCCTCCTTCCCCATTCCTTACTTTGTTGAGGTCTGTTTTGTTTTATTAAAAACAACATATCTTGTCAACCGTTGACTGCTCTTTGAAAGTCAATTCCGGTTGCCCAATCTTCTCTTTTTCCATTTCCCCCGCCTGTTCTATCGCATTGCAACAAAAAGTCGTCTCGCAGATGTCCGATATTCTGGCTTCTCGCGACACCGTGCTGTTTTAAGCTCACTTCTTGTTTCGCCTTCCATGAACCCGAAGGATCTACTGCGATATCTGTCCAAGCCCGCAAAGTAGGCCCTCCTTCTTCCTCCACGGTTCTTTCCTCTGCATCAGAAGAGACCGCCGTGTAACCGATTGCTCATGACTGACTTGTGATCCTTCAGACCTCGATAGCACGATTAACACTCGACCTCGTTTCACTTGCGCAACCTGTTTTCTTCTCCATCTCTAAATCCTAAAAGCAGATACTCTCGTCTGCTAGACCCGATACTTTGAACGGTATCGGAATCTTCCAGAACGGGAGTCGACACCTGATAGTCACCATTCCCTTCGCCAGAGGCTTTTTCCTCCTTTCCCTTTCCTTCCGCCCTCCCTAGTAGCCCTCGAGGCTCTCTTGGAACCTTTCCCTCTCCGGCTGAGCGCCAATTCCGCCCTTGCGATTCAGGGCCTACTCTCTCAGACGGACATAGCCCCCCTGTTCGTCTGGGCAGCAGATAGTGCTTCCTAGGCTCTTTCGTCTACGGTCCACACTTCCAGTCACGCGCTTGCTCCATCACTTGCTCCGTCGCCGCCGCTTATCTCCTTGTCGCATTCAGATTCCGCCAAGATGGTTTACATCGGGATTCCCAAGAACTACACTCAGTCGCCGTCCTCTTTCATGGGGACGCCGTCGCTGACGATCAACCATGAAGCGACCCAGGACCTTGACTCTACCAATGCTTTCGAAGGTAAGCCGGCTTCTTCTGGTGTTACTGCTGGTTTCACGTGCGCAGTGCTGATGTGTTCATAGGACCCGAGAAGCTCCTTGAGGTCTGGTTTGCGCCTTCCGCCCAAGAGCTGGGGTCTGCTGGACCCGCCGGTCTGAAGGCCGTGCCCGAGGAAATCTGGAAGGATATGCTGGATCTCGTCAACTGCCAAGTGCTCTCCATCGTGTCGTCCGAGGATGTGGACGCTTACCTCTTGTCCGAGTCCAGCATGTTTGTCTGGCCTCACAAGTTGATTCTCAAGACTTGTGGCACCACCACCTTGTTGTCTGGCTTGCCCCGCATTCTCGAGATCGCCACTTTGTTTGGCGGCTTCCCGCGCGCTGCGGCGCCCTCGCGTGGCATTTCCGTTGCTGCGGCGCCTTACCGCGTTTTCTACAGTCGCAAGAACTTCCTGTTCCCTGATCGTCAGCGCGGTCCCCACCGTAGCTGGAGAGATGAGGTTCGGACCATGGACCGACTGTTCTTGAACGGTAGCGCCTACATGATCGGCAAGATGAACGGCGAGCACTGGTACTTGTACCTGACTGAGCCCAACACCATGCTCACACCTCCTGCGAGTCCCAAGGCGGATGACGAGGAGATGACTGAGACCAAGATTCTCAGTGTGCCCAGCCATGCTGTCATCCCGGGAGCCGAGGCTATGGATGAGACTCTGGAGGTGCTGATGACTGATTTGGAGGAGGAGAACGCGAAGCAGTTCTACTTGGACCATGCTACTGCAGTGGCAGAGAAGCGGTACCGCAACTTTGAAACCGACAATGATGACCCAGTGGATGTCTTCAGCAACAACTCCGACATGGATGATGTGTCCTCCTCCGACGGGAGCCGCATCCTTCCAGCGGAGCTGACCACCGAGGGTCACGCCTTGGGTACTGTGGTGTCGGAGTCGTGCGGCCTGTCTGATGTTTACCCTAAGTCCAAATTCCCGGAGTCCCGCATTGATGCCTACTTGTTCACTCCCTGCGGATTCTCGGCCAATGGTGTGATCCCATCGCCCGACCAGACCACTGGCACTCACTACTTCACGGTGCACGTTACGCCTGAGCCGCAGTGCTCGTATGCGTCGTTTGAGACCAACGTGCCTCACTCGCAGAACGGACAGACCACTGCGGGGATCATCCAACAGGTGGTGAACATCTTCAAGCCGGGCCGGTTTACCGTGACCTTGTTCGAGGCCAAGCCCGAGTTGCCCGTGGTTGAGGGCGAGTGGGACAGTATCAAGGAGGCCAAGTACTTTGAGCGACAGCTGCTGCGTCGCACCTCCAAGATGGAGCATGTGGAGGGATACCGGCGGGTGGACCGGATTGTGCATGACCTGGACGGATATGACCTGGTGTTCCGCTACTACGAACGTCTTGACTGGAAAGGGGGGGCCCCCAGGCTCGGAGAAGAGCGCGTTTGAGAGCGAAGCCATGTGTCCGTCCGTGTAGGTCATGAAGGATGGCTTTGGTGGTGGAACAGGGAGATTGTGTTCTTGCTTTGATGTGCATTCCGACCTATCTTCAGGTCCTTTCATGTCGGTATTCTGTGCTTGCCTATGCTTCTAGCGATTCGAGTTGCGTTGTGTTCCCAGCATCAGTTCATCGAGTCCTTTATTATCCGTTGAGCGCGGTGGTGTGCCACCTGTGCGTTAGGCCTTGAGTTTCCCTCACCAATTTGAACATGATGATTGAATCTATACTTGCATTCATTCGTAGAAGATGCGCGGGTCGTAGCCTACGACATCAGAAGTAAGGCAAAGGTGAGGTAGAAATAAGCAGTGGCCCTAAAAAGAGGATTGCGTACGCATCGTGGGTCGGCAGAGTTGCCGAATGGGGGCGGGAGGGACCCTCCGATAAGGGAAGGTCGGCTTTCCGTCACTTCTTTCTGTCGCAACACTTCGACCCTCACTCAAACCTTCAATCCATTCACTCACCCACTCCATCTCTCCGTGCACAAAGTACTCATCTTGTGCATGAATGTTTAATGAAATCAATCTATGATACGTACCCATCCGATTCTGCAGCTTTGATCGGGCCCAACTCTGCGACCGTCGCCATCTGAGGCTTGAACACAAACCTTTTTTTTCCCCTCGAACACTGCAGCAGCAGCAACAGCAGCAGCGACAGCGGCAGCGACAAACCCAAAACAACACCCCTACCTCCTCCCCATCATCATCATCATCATAATCCACCATAGAGACAATCATGTCCTCCCCGCCGCCCACGAACCCGTTGAAACGGCCCTCGATCTCCTCGTCAGCCTCGCAGCCGGCGGGCTTCAACCCCAAGCGGCCCCGCATGCACCCGCTCCGCCAGACCTCCTTCCCCAACACGATGGACCTGGACTCGTCGTCGCGGGCCTACAGCGACGCCGGCAGCGTCACGGGCAGCTTCACGGGCAGCCTGGGCGGCACCAGCGCGGACGGGGTGTTTCTGACGACCAAGGGCAAGAAGCGCGGGCGCAAGAGCAAGGCCGAGAAGGAGCGCGAGCAGCGCGCCGAGGAAGGGAGTCTACGGGCGGGGATGATGGATCGGATGGGGTCCGTGGATGCGGAGGGCGCCTCGGTGAGGGCTGGTGCTGGGGGAGGTACAGGGCAAGGAGGAGGAGGAGGCGGAGGCGGGGATGATGCTGATGAGGATGATGATTTTGATGATGAGGGTGAACTACTGGGTAGGGAGGAAGGGACCACGGATACGGAGGCGGAGAAGAAGAATCTTGCGTATGTTCGACACCTTTCCTTTCCTTTTTCTTTTTCTTTACTTGGGTTTCCCCTCCCCCCCCCCCTGATTGCGTTGTTGGGTTTGTGGTGATGGTCGAAAAGTCAAAGGAGAAAAGAAAAAAGCAAGCAAGAGTGGAAGGAAGAGTGAAACAGTCCACGAAAGACAGCAGGAAAAGAAACGAAGAGAATCCCAAACTAACCAGAGTGGTGGGCGGCTGGACCGAACAGATTACTCGTGGACGCGTTTAATCCGCTGCAGTCGGAGCGATACGATCTGTTCAAGCGAGCGAAGCTACGAAAGGAGACGCTACGGAGAATTGTCAATCATGCGCTCTCGCAATCGGTGCCGGCTAGCGTGGTGACGACGATTAACGGATTTACGAAGGTGTTTGCGGGCGAGATTATCGAAAAGGCTCGAACGGTGCAGGCGGAATGGGCCGAAGCCCATGACCAGGCGGCCTTAGCTGCTGTGGCGGCCTCCAGTTCCACCTCGACCACCTCGACCACCTCAACCACCTCAACCACGACGAACCATCATCCCGGAGTGGTCAAGCCACAGGGCATGATAGATAGAGGCGGACCACTGCTGACGACGACTGCTGCCAAAAGCGAAATGAAGGCCAAATTACCTCCCAATCCGCACCGGGGGCAGCTCCTTCCGGCCCATTTGAGGGAAGCGCTTCGGCGGTATAAGCGAGATGGGGAAGGAGGTGGCGTTGGATTCTCCGGATTGAGTATGGGCAATCTGGGGGTTCGGGGGTCGGTGACTTGGGCTGCAGGTAGCGTCGGAGGACGGCGCATCTTTCGTTGAGTGTTGACGAGGTTTGACGAGAGTCGGCCAAGACCCAAGACATTTAGGGACTGAAGGACTGAATCATGAAGAGGAATGGGTTTTGGTCAGGTGGGGGGGGGGGGTTTGAGGTTAGAGGGAGTAAAGAGAGGACCCTCGGGAATTGAGAGAGGGAATGGGAGAGGGCGAGGGTCAAAGTGCCAAGAAAAAAGAGACCCATCAATCATCCCTACCGTGGATAAACCCTGTGTCTGTCAGTGTCAAGTGAGTGAGTGAGTGTACGCCGTACGGTACTCCCCGTTTTCTTTTCCTTTACGACCATCAAATTTTTCTTTTCCCACCTGCCACCTGCCAAAAAAGCGCAGAATGGTGACAGGTCGAAGATGGCGATGTTTTAGACTAATAATACGCGTTTGTCTCCATTATAGTGAGAATGGGTTTCAATGGAGGCTTGATACGGAGTAGTCATTGATCAACGCAACGCAACACAACGCAACGGCAAAAGAGGGGGGCTATAATTAGTTGTTTTCTGGATTATTATTTTTCTTTTTGCATTGTGCATGCAAGAGGGCGAATAAGAGGAATAAGAGGAATAAGAGGGCCACGCAAGTGTGTATTAATGGCATCATAGGGCTCGGCATGGCGCAATTTAGCCAGCCAAGAATGGCCAATCTCTTGTCGTCCGCCCCTGGAAAGCGTGCCAGGAGTGGCAGAGAGTGGCAGAAGTGGCAGAAGTGGCAGAAGTGGCAGAGAGTGCCAGAAAGTGGAAAAGTCCCTCTCAGTCCCTGAGCCTTACGGGTTTCGGCTGGAGGGCTTGGCAGCTCCCTTTTCGGGGCTACTCCAATTCCATCTGGTACTACTGATAAATCGGGCATATGAACGACCCGCCCTACTATGGATGAGTATCTAACTATTCTGTACTGTACGAGTACGGAGGTAGTGCTCACACTCACACTCACAGTCTTTACAGTACTTACGGAGTACTCACTCACTCACTCACTAACTACTACGCCTGCTGCTGCTGCTGTTGCTGCTACCGCTGCCGCCGCCGCTCTTACTGTTACTGTCCGTCCCTTCCTTCCTACCTTCCTTCTTTCCCCTTCCTTCCTTCCTTCCTCCCCTCTTCCTCTTCCTCTTCCTCTTCCTCTTCCTCTTCCTCTTCCTCTTCTTCTACTCACTTCTCCTTCTCTTGTCATTCCTTTCTTCCATCTCTTCTACTCACTTACTTACTCACCTCCTCCTGCCTCTTTCTCCTTCTTCTTACCTCGGCTGTTGGTTGTATCTATGAATGGCTCGCTTGCGTGCCAACTCCAGCCTGTCTTTCTTTGCTCTGTGAATATACATTAGACCTATATTACAATCCTCCTTCATTTCCAGCATGCAGTCATTACAGAAGTCCGGCATTTACACTCGCCTACGGGATACTTTATGGAATCCCAACGCTCCCCCCGGAGACCCTCGCAAAAGTGTCAAGTGGATCGATGTAGGTCCTCCCTCGTGCTCGTCTGTCTACGGTTACGCCTCGTGGGGGACAAGAGAACAACAGCACTAACATACTGACCGGACTGGCTAGGGTCTTCGCGGCATTGCTTCTTTCCTCGTTGTTCTCACCCACCTGGCCCGCGCCTGGGACTATGATCTCTTCGCGCCAAGAGACAAGGAGGGAGTGCCTCCCCGGGTCCTCCAGTGGCCCATCCTCCGCATCCCATGGCAGGGACGACTCGGAGTCACCATCTTCGCTTTCCTCACCGGCTATGTGTGTGCCTTGAAGCCGTTGAAGTTGTCGCGGGCAGGCAATCACCTCAGTGCGTTTTCGACCATTGCCAAGAGCGCCTTCCGCCGCCCTCCGCGCTTAATCTTCCCAGCCACCATTGCCCTGTTTATCTCGTGGGTCATGGCCCAATTCGGTGCCTTTATTGTCGCCAACCGCTCCGACTGCTGGTGGTGTCGATATGCCGCCCCGGATTTGGAAGATTCGTTCTTCAAGGAGGTCATTCGCCTGGGAGGGAACTTCCTCAGCACCTGGACCACCGGGTACATGGCCTATGATGACCACCAATGGGCCTTGCTGCCGTTGCTGAAGGCGTCCATGCTCGTCTATGTCCTGCTCTGCGCCACCATGTACGTCCAGTTCCGGTTTCGCATTGCCATCTACATTGGCATGATGCTGTACTTCCACCAGGACGCCGCCAAGGACACTGGTAAGCTCCACACCCCCGGGTTCCAAACTTCGGCCCCTCGCCTCCTCACTAACTCGCCACCCCCTGGGTAGAAACCTTCCAACTCCAAGCCGTCTATGGCATGCTCCTCAGTGATATGTCTTACGACACCACCTTCCGCTCCCTCGTCGAGGCCCACCGCTGGCCGCGCCGCATCCTCGCCATCGTGATCACCATCGCCGGTCTCTTGATTTGCTCCTATCCCGGCGAGCACCCCGAATGGGCTACCTGGTCCGACTACATGTTCAAGCTGGCCCACTACATCTTCCCTCCCGAAGTCAACATTGGCAAGCGGTACAGTGCCATCGGCGTGGACATGATCATCTTCGCCATCTTCATCTCACCCGGGACGCAGACCTTCCTGGCGAACCGCCTCCTCCTCTGGCTCGGCAAGCAGAGTTTCGCCGTCTACCTCGTCCACGGCACTCTCTTGCGCACTGTTCTGTGCTGGATGCTCTACGGCATCACCGGCCAACCATGGGAGGAGACTGTCGACGAGAACGGCCAGACTGTTCTTCCCCCGTGGTTGCCCATCCGCCCTCCCTGGGTCGTCGCCCTCTGTATCCCGCTCTGGATCGGGCTGGTTTACATTTGCGCCTCCCTGTGGACTGCCTACGTTGACCCTCTCTGCGCCCGCCTCACGGCGTGGATCGAGAAGAAGGTCTTTGACGAGCAAGAAGAGAAGGCCTCCGAGCTGCCGATGCAGTTGCGGCCGATGCCTACCACTTAATCCAGAGGCCTACCATGAGGAGGCGGTTTCCCGGGTTTTTCTGGATTAAAGTGCAGCATGTGAAGATAGGACTTCTTTCTGGCTGGTCCAGGTCCTTGGGGTGTTTTGTCCATAGCCATCTTTTGATATATATAAATATGTATTTCGCTTCTCTTTTATTCTTGGGTCTGGCAGGTTTGGGATGGTGGAAAAGGTGGTGGGAGCATTTGGAGATGGATGGAGTACTTGACATATACCTCGCATCCTCAGGTTCACATGTACTCATAACTTTGGTGTGGTCAAATGCACCCCTATTCGTACCCTGCTGTGCCTATGTAAGAAGAATTCCTTGCCTATGTCCGAGGAAGGTGAACTTAATGGTTCATTCAAGTAGCCCACTGATTGTGCGGGCTGGAGTATATACAGATGTAGTCTAGTTCAATACAGGACTGACACGAGCACTCTTAAAGAACCACACACAACGAGATCTCCTCTGCTTCATCTTCCTTGGCTATAGTCTCCAGGGACCACGCAATACTCTGTGCGGGTTTTGGGATCTCCTCGAGAGCCAATCCGCACGGCTAGAAGGATATACAAGATGGATTAATATACATGAGAGTAAACACACACGTGTGAGTATATATGTGGAGAAATTATATACATAAGTACGAAAGCAATGATCAACACCCCACAAATGACCAAATCTCCTTTCCATTTTGTGTTCCCCCCCCCCGGCCGCCACCCTGATAACCTACTCCGGCGGCAGGGGGGAGGGGAAGGGAAGGGAAGGTATTGTAGTATCAAAGCCGCATGCCGATCTGATCTGGTCTCTCTGTCTGGGCATGAGTAGTGAACTTAACGTGACGTGATGGAGGGGAGTCACGGTCACGAACCTTTTTTTTTTGTTTATATATATATATATATGTATACGTGTGTGTTTAGGGCGAGGCTGCGCCACCGGGTTAAATTTGAGATTGATTTGGTGATGCTAACTGAATTCTGACGGCCGACGGCCGACCTTCCGTAGTGCGGCTGGACCAAGGCTGGGAGTTTTTGGTAGGGTTTGGACCTTTGGGCGGTTCCCAGCCTTGGTCCAGCCGGGACCCTAGCCTGAGGAAGGGAGTGAGGTTGCCCTATATCCTATGTATAGGGTTGAGTTGAGTTGAGTTGAGTTGAGTTGAGTTGAGTTGAGTTGAGTTGAGTAAAGATGCTTGTGTTGATGCTGTTTGGTGATGGTATGTATGGGTGGGTCTGTGGGGATGACATTAGTGATTAGTGATTAGTGGTTGGGGTGGATTGGGGGGGGTAGCTTGACGGACTTTTTGTATATTTATTATGTGTATATATATTTGCATAGGCCGAGGTTGGGCCAGTGTTCAACTATGAGATTGATTTGGTGATGCTGTCGATCAATTGATTCTGACGGCCGACGGCCGACCTTCCGTAGTGCGGCTGGACCAAGGCTGGGAATTTTTGGGAAGTTTGGATCTTTGGGCGGTTCCCCAGCCTTGGTCCAGCCGGGACCCTAGCCTGAGGAAGGGAGTGAGCTTGTCCTCTGGAAAGAGGGTTATTCTGTGTAGGCGGAGGTGTTAGCTGCGAGGTTGATCTGGTTGCTGGGCTCATACGTGGAGAGAAGATAGGAGACGAGAAGGAGACAGGAGACACGATGCGAAAGAAGTTGATGGATCTGGACTTGCTAGGGTGTTATAAACCCTTTCCCTTCATCCTGAAGGATGGGATGGGAGAAGGACTTGGTATTGTGGATGGCTGGAGCTGTGTCTGAGGATTAGCTTCTGGGTTGAGCGGTGGGATGGAGGAGGGATCATGGCCAGAAGATAGGTCTTTTGCTATACACGTACCAGGCCCGAAGGCGGTTTCTTCGAGGGACCGCATACTGAACTGAACTGCAAGAGGTCTTGCTTGATACCTCGAGTATGGATCTGAAGTGTGTTTTGGGTTGGTTCACCACCAAAGGACACCATGAAAGGAGATTCACGAGAAAGAGATAGCTACAGGGGGTGATGAAAGAGAGGAAAGAAAATGGAGCAACGCAACACAAACAACACCAGCTCACGACAACGACGACATCATAGGGCTCCGCTTCTAGGCAACGGTCGTCTCCAGTGCTGCATCGCATCGTCGCCGACTAAGCGACACAGACGGGGTTCACTGGCCATATTGAATGAGAGTGCATGGGATCAGAAACATGCTTCCTTTCTCACCTTTTTCACTTCATGCCGGCCGCTTCTCTGATCCCGAAGCAGACGCAGGCGATACTTGTTCTAACTGCAGGAAGGACCTGTTTCCTTTCAAGGAATCTATACTGATAGCTGATACCACCGGCCAGAACACTGATACGCCCACCACAACACTGATAAACAGGCCAGAACATGAGCCCCCCCGAGATGAACCAGCAGATCGAGCTGCCAATCCGCCTGAAGCCGGCACTTACTCGAAGCGTTGCTTGCCAAAATCATCGACATCTCGCGAGTGCCGGAATCTTGCATCACCACGAATATCGCTACGAGCGGATCCTTCACATTCAAGATAAATCCCTTCCCAGCGTCGGACTTCTGGCCATGAGACCCCGTCACAGACCCACGGAAGAGCTGCCCCCGGCCGATCTATCCAGCGCCGTCGTGTTCGTTGTCACAGGTAAGTCCTGCGGGAATTTGACTTAGGGCTCGGGCTCGGGCTCGGGCTCGAATTGTGAGACTGATATGCTGCCAACGCAGGAGCGCCCGGCGCCGGCAAGACCACCGTCGCCGTCGACCTGGCCAAGGACGAAGAGCTCGGCTACCTGGAAGTCGACGCCCTCGTCGAGCAAGAGGAGCGCAGGCTGGGGTTCCGTCTCTCGAAACCGGTCCCCGACGGCGAGGGCGAGCACAAGATCGTTCCGAACGCCGTGCTCTTCAGCCTCATCAAGCAGGAGATCGCGGAGCAGATGGCCGCCGACGTGTACGAGTTCGTCATCGACGGCCTCGTCATGATGCCGGCAGCGCATGACTTCTTGGATCGAGTAGGGTTCAACCACCCCCACAGGACCGGGGCTTGTGCTAACGGGTGGTGGGTGTCGTAGTGCTTCAACTTCCAGCACACCCTGCTGCTGCACGCCGACGCCAAGATCCGCTTCTCCCGCTGGTCGTGTCGGCGCTCGATGCTGAATGGGCCTCGCATCTCCCGTGCACAGTACGACCGTGCCCGCCACAAGTTCTTCCGGAATTCGCAGCCCTTCCTGGTCGCCGATAGGGTTTATCTCTCCGAAGCGCATCAGGGCCTCACGGAGTCCACACGCATGGTAGGTGTGCAAGCTATCGGGTTTTCGGAAAGAAGATTGGATGACTGATGATAATGCGGCCATCGTCTTAGTTTGACACGGGTGAAATGCCTCAAATGTATTGGTATCCCAGCCTTCGTCGCTGCGTTCAAGTGAGATTCTTGCCCCGGGCTCAGAGACGTGGTACTGATCCTTTGGTAGCAGGTGCTTATTCATCAAGCAGGGAGATACCTCGATGCCATGATTGAGGCGGAGAATTGAGGCACAGGGCGAGGTTCAGGGTCAGAAGCGAGATGTGTAGTGTGTGATGACTGACGTTGTTCTTCACTGCTTATTGATCTAGTTCTTTGGAACTTCTGGCTGTATTGGACTGCAGTATAGCTGTGCCTGTTTGTATTTGCGATGAGGTGGACGGTGCAAAAGAAAGGAAGGAGATTAAAGAAGTGTTGTTAGTGACGGTAGTTAACAAAATCCCCGGTGCTGACAAAGCCCAGACACTGAGGCCCAACCGTGAGGAAACTATGGACAAGATCATTGCAGATCCCAAATCCCAATGCATTCTTAATAAACAAGGTTGGAAGCACATGGTAATCATGCAGATGATGAAATGAAAGAAAATGAGAATGAAAATCGAACAAAGCACCCATAATATACAGAGAAATACAACTCCCAAAAGTCCACTCCAGCTAGCTGATCATGTCCAGTCCGCATCCTTTCTGGTGCAGGGTCTAGTGTGTGGAATTCATCGCTTCATCGTTGAACGGGCCTGCTGGCGCTGCTGCTCCAACAGCCTCATGTGCGCCTCGCGGCGGGCCCGGTTCCGCTCCTCGCGCTTATACTCCTCCTCTTCCTTTCTCCGCCTCTCGTAGTCCTCCGCCGTCTTGCGGTCCTTCTCGCTCAACCGCGGGGGCTGCGCCACCGATCCGTCCTCGTTCAGCTTGGGCCCCGTGCCACGGATCTCGTCGATCTTGCTGCTTGCCTCCTGCTTGATTTTGTCCTTGGACTGCTTGAAGTTTTGAATCGCACGGTCGATATAGCTCACCTGCTGCTCCGGAGCACCGGCAGCGGCAGCGGCGGCGGCGGCTTCCCGCTGCTTAGCAGTTTCAGCCTCCATCATCTCACGGAGCATGCGGATGGGGTTCTTCTGCTCTTGGCCAGGAGCCAACTCAACCTTTTCCACCTGGGCGATCCCGGCCCATTGGCGGAAAGCAGGCTTGGAAAGCAGGTACGCCTGGGTCATACCAACGAGACCGGTGCTCGTGAAGTACAGCTGCAGAGCCGCAGGGAAAAAGGCCATGAACATGAAGGAAATGGCAGGAAGACCGTACTGCACCGCCCTTCCAATCTCGGTGTTCTGCATGGCGTTGCCTCCAGACTCTCCTCCTTTCTGTTGCGGGAGGCCGCGGTTAGCAAGCGTGCCTCGGTCCAGGAGCCCAATGGGAGACAAGAACGAGTCATCGAAAGGTGGCAGCACATACCTTGAGGGAGAAGTACAGGAAGAAGGAGCTGACGGCGGGCAGGATGTAGAGGGGGTCGGCAATTGTAAGATCCTGGAGCCAACCAACATGCTCCGAGGTTAAAGCGGGCACCGGCAAGGAAGTCATGCCTTTGATTACCCGGTAGCACCCAAAGCCGAGGGGAATCTGGATCATGGGAATCATTGCCTTCCAAGGCTGGATGCCGTGCTTGGTGTGCAGCTCCTGCATGTCGGCCCGGGCCTTGTTCATCTCGAGCATGTTGCTCTCACGCGAGGCGGCCATCTGCTTGGCCCGGATCGGGGTCGTGAGGTGTTTGATGTTGTTGAGCTTGGTTGTGGCATTGGCAGCCTCGAGCGTGGGCTTCACCATGGCCAGACGGACCAGCAAACCAGTGCCGATAATACTCGCCCACCACGGGAGTCCCGAGTAGATGTGAACATGCTCGATGATCCATTCTATCGTCGAGGAGAAACCCCAGCCGTAGTCCAACCCCAATTCTTTCAGGTAGCCAATCTTCTCCGGGATCGTCGTGATGTCAATCTCCACCAAGTCTGGCACGGCCTCAACAACTTCGGGAGTAGGAACGACGGTAGGAGCGTCTGCGGGGGCGGCCGTGGTCGAATTGAAACGAGCAGCGGAGATAGCAGGGATGGCGGACGCAGACCGCAGCGAGGAAGACTTAGCCATGGGCCGGCTGGACGCTCCATAGCGAAGAGCGTTTCTGGAGGCTTGCGATCGGAATGAGGACATCTGTAGGACCGAGTTAATTAAACTGGGGGAGTTGGGGAAATTAAAGCGAAGGCGTAAATAAACTCACCGATCGACTAGAGCGCGAGAAGGCAAGCGATCGCTGGCGGGCAATGGTAGGCATAGCGCCGCGGCCAGCAAGACCAGTTCTTCCCAACATGGTTGTTGAATTGAAATGCCGAGTTGGGGACTGGAGAGGAGACAATCGGAGGGGGTGGGTGACTGGACTGAGGGACACCAGAATGGGAAAATCGGGGCTCCGGCGACGGAGCGCTTTTTTGTTGCCAAGCCGTGTTTTTCTGCCGGGCGGCCGGAGGTGAAGAGGGCCAAGTGACCCAGCATCGTCGGCGGACACCCGGTCTAGGATCAGAGCAACATTGACTGACTATTGTGTATCATGTAACTATACTTGGTGTTGAGGGGTGAGTCCACAGTATTTGTATTGATCAGTTCATTCTCTTTGTGAAGAATATGCTACAAATTTGTCACATGTATGAGCTTCGCCGGACGCCGTTAGGTCAAGCCTATCAACTGATGCTTAGATCTATGTACACTAGAACTTCTCAACAAACGCGCGCATCCTGCGCTGCTTGCTTTGACAGATGGAATGCGTTCGGAAGACTGTTCCCTAGCCTGCCCTGATGACCGCTTCACCGGTTTTAAGGATCTATAATGCTGCCTTCCCCAATCATCATCTACTCCAAGGACGTGGTGTCTTGCAGACCAGCAGCTCTAGTGCTCCGTCGCTGCGGGAGCTCGCGCACTTCAATGCCAGGTCCAGCTGGTCTAGATCGCCGATGCATAGGGAATACCTGCAATGATCGCGGGGTTAGCACATCTGCCGGTCAACATCGTGGAGAGGAGCAGGTCCGCCCCTGCCTCCCACGACAGGGATCCACGCTTTCCTACCTTTGTCCCGGACCAGCCTAGCCTGTAGGCAGCCTCATGTGCAAACAACTCGCCAAATCCCAACATCAAGCCGTTCACGAAAGGAAGCACCAGGTTGATCGCGGCGCCGCGCAAAATGCTCCAGAACGTCGGGGGCTTGTAGAGGATCAGAGGGGAGCTCGAAGTGGAAGAGGAATGCGAGGAGTCATCGTGGTTGGCGGAATAAACTTCGGAGTCCGAGTGGACAGTCAGTCCAGATTCGTAGAGCTCCCCGGAGTTGGAGAGGTCGGCGGCCATGATGCGGGGAGGGAGCAAGGTATATCCAACGGGGGTATCTTAGGAGAGAGATATGGGAGGGCTGAGGTTTGTCCAAAACAATGATCTGCTCGCAGAAGTCGAATCAGTGGTTCCCGGTGGAGATGAAGGCCGACAAATCAACAGCCGAAGTGGACGGGGGTAGCTTGTAAGGTATCTTGTTGAGGTTGTTCAACGAGTGGATGGAATGAATGCTCCAATACACCTGACCTGCGCGGCGGTTATGTAAGCCGCAGAGCTGCTCGCTCGTCAGTTGCGCAACGCCCAGCACCACCGCGTGTGAAACTGCCAAGGGAGTCTATGATGCTTTGAGAATGGAAACTGGTAGTTTATAGACTACACATAGTATATAAGGTGCATGGTACTTCCCCATGACCTAGTTAACTGCGGAGTACAGTATACTTATAGCTATCAAGACTGCCGACTGTTTCTGCCTGAGGCTTCAATGTGGAATCGATGAATAGACGGAAGATCCCCTCTTCCGGATGACCAATCAGGCAACAGTGACGTACCTCAGCTTGTCAGCTCGTCCTCATTGTTGTTTCCAGCTTCAACTATAGTAAAGCTACTACCAGTTGTACCCACCAGATCTCCTTCCTTGTTCACAAGGCGCCTCCCGCCAACTATCATCTCTTCTGCATACTCCTGAAAATATCTGGACGGTACTCTGTTTTAAGTGAACGAGTGACTTCATTCTCAAACCAATTTTCTCCGGCGTCAGCGACCTTTGCAGTCCCGGTTATATCATCAACATGGAGCACCAAGCAGCTCACGATGAGCTAGTATCCCAGTTCTGTGCTATGTCTGGCACTGATGCCGCAGTAGTATGCTTGCCCCTGGATTTCAGAGGAACTGAACTCCACACTAACGTCGACTTCTTACAGGCTCAAGAATACCTGGCGGCCAGCGAATGGGACCTCGAAGCCGCAGTGACCGAGTTCTTTGCCGAGCAGGACGAAGCTATGCAGGGCGCAAACACAGGCTCAGGGCAGCGCCTAGGAGCGGAAACGGGACCAGTCGCCGGTCGCACACTCGGTGGGAGTTCATCCCAGTCTCCATCCACTACCCCGCAGCCGTCCTCATCGCGCAGGACCGGACCGAAGAAGAGATTCGCGACGTTGGGCGATTTTGCCTCCGGGGCTGGTGAATCCTCGGAGGAGGAGGACTCCGTGAATCAGGATTTCTTTGCGGGAGGGGAAAAGTCTGGTCTCGCCGTGCAGAACCCGGACGACATCAAGAAGAAGATTATCGAGAAGGCCAAGAGGTGAAACCTGCCACCGGTAGCATGCCCAGAACGAGGCTAACACTGTAGTAGAACTCAGCCGCCCTCCTCGGATGAACCAAGCAGACAGTCGCACTTCACGGGCACAGCACGTACCCTCGGTGGCGATGATGCTCCGAGCAGGGTAATCGAAGCCCCGAGCGCGCCCGCTACGCAAGTGCCGCAACGAGTCCAGAGAACGCTTCATTTCTGGGCCGACGGATTCTCCGTCGACGATGGCGAGCTGTACCGCTCCGATGACCCCCGGAACGCAGAGATCTTGGAGGGGATCCGACAGGGTCGTGCTCCCCTCTCGATCATGAACGTACAGTCTGGCCAAGAGGTGGACGTGGAAATCAACCAGCACGAGGAGAAATACGTCAAGCCGAAGCCCAAGTACAAACCCTTTTCTGGCCAGGGGCAGCGACTGGGAAGCCCTACGCCTGGCGTGTCGACCTCTGCCGCGGCCCCAGCTCCAGCTCCAGCTCCAGCAAGTCAGGCCTCGGAGCCACCTAAGCCTACTGTCGATGAATCTCAGCCCACCATCACCCTGCAAATCCGCCTTGGCGATGGCACACGACTGACGTCTCGCTTCAACACTACCCACACAATTGGGGATGTCTACGAATTTGTGTCTGCGTCCAGCCCCGCTAGCCAGTCCCGCCCGTGGGTCTTGATGACTACGTTCCCCAGCAAGGATCTTACGGACAAGGGTGCTGTCCTGGGGGAAATGGCCGACTTCAAGAGGGGCGGCGTGGTGGTGCAGAAGTGGCAATGAGCGTGCAATGAGGCTGTGGACTAGAAGTTATGCAATGAGCCAGGCGTAGATAGTCTCTGGAGGTCTAAAACTAAGAAATGAGATGAGATGATTCATGAGGATGAGATGATTCATGAGGATGAGATGATTCATGAACAATGAGGATGATTTAATGATTCCGTGTATAACTGGAGGTCAGATGAAAGCGGAATTCAGAAATTTCCGACCCTAGTAATAAGCAAGAGCGAATTGCGAAGCTGAAGCTGAACCCGAGTATCTTTTCGGCGTTCCTCTCGCCAAGCCCGATTGATAAGCAAGCTCCGCGGAATGACGCAGAAAAAAAAACGCGCCCGAAATCGGCTATCGCCATCAATGCCATTCATTCCCCCACCCGCTAAACAGATTGTCTGCTCCTCCATTGATTCTCCGTCCATTCAGCAGAAAACCAGAAGATGCCTCTGGACGGAGTCAAGAACGTGGTGCTGGTGAGAGAACTTCCAATCCCTGCGCCTTTGCTGGAATATTTACCCCTCCTCCTCTTATCGATAACGCGCAGTGGAGGGCAATACTCCAGCATACTCCAGCACACTCACCTGCGAACCTACTACACCCTCACTCCAGAAATCCCGCCCTTAACAACCCCAGCTTTTCGCGAGGATATGCGACTAACATTTCTGATCGGGAACAGGTCCTCTCCGGCAAAGGCGGCGTCGGCAAATCCTCCGTGACGCTGCAGCTGGCCCTGGCGCTCTCCCTGCAGGGCAAATCCGTGGGGATCCTCGACATCGACCTCACGGGGCCCTCGATCCCGCGATTAGTCGGCCTGGAAGATGCAAAGATCACGCAAGCGCCCGGCGGCTGGCTGCCTGTTCCCGTGCATACCGCTGTCGATGCACCAGCACCAGCCTCAGCATCGCCATCGCCATCGCCATCGCCATCGCCACCTTCTCCTACCTCTACCACCACCACAACACCCGCCCAAGACCACCACCAAGAACCCACCACATCCCCCCCCTCCACCCCCCGCGGCCCACTACACTGCATGTCCCTCGGCTTCCTGCTACGCTCGCGCTCCGACGCCGTCATCTGGCGCGGCCCTAAGAAAACCGCCATGATCCGACAATTCCTCTCGGACGTCCTCTGGGGGGAGACCGATTATTTGCTGGTCGACACCCCGCCCGGCACGAGCGAC
The DNA here is from genome assembly GCF_003184765.1 of Aspergillus aculeatinus CBS 121060. Classification (NCBI taxonomy): domain Eukaryota; kingdom Fungi; phylum Ascomycota; class Eurotiomycetes; order Eurotiales; family Aspergillaceae; genus Aspergillus; species Aspergillus aculeatinus. Next base: position 677,192 of record NW_020291475.1, read on the forward strand.
GAGCACATCGCCCTCGCCGAGCAGCTCCTCACGCTGTGCAGCACCGGCCCTTCCCCTTCCCCTGCCAACGCCCCTCAATCCCCAGCGACGCAGGCAACGCCCCCCCGCCTCGCCGGCGCCATCCTCGTCACCACCCCGCAGGCCATCGCCACCTCCGACGTGCGCAAGGAAGTCAACTTCTGCGTCAAGACGCAGATCCCCACGCTGGGCGTCATCGAGAATATGTCCGGGTATACGTGTCCGTGCTGTGGGGAGGTGACGAATCTGTTTTCGAGCGGGGGCGGGGAGGTCATGGCGAGGGAGATGGGGGTCAGGTTTCTGGGGAGCGTGCCGGTGGATGTTGGGTTTGGGGCGTTGGTGGAGGGGAGGGGGATTGGGGCGGATGGGGAGGGGAGTGATCTGGAGGAGGACGAGGAGGAACAGGAAAAGGAAAAGGAAAAGGAGAAGGTGGATGATGATCGGCCTTTGGTTGAGAAGTATCGGGAGGGGTGGTCTTATGCTCGGTTTGAGGGGTTTGCGAGGACGTTGATTGCGGAGATTGAGGGGTAGAATTCCTTGGTGGGTTTGGGGGTTGGGATTTATAAGATTTGTGAGGTGAGAGGTATATAGGTGGATGCATTTATCTTGTTCATGTTCATATATGATGTCCTTGTGTGTGTACGGTGGGAACGATACCATGGTTTCTGAGTCCGAGAAGACTGTCGGGGAGGTTCGGTCTAGAATTGAAGATTGTCTGCATGTGCATGTGCATGTGCATTTGAACTGGTTTCCCAAAGGTTGGGACTTGCATATTGGATTGGAGTCATGAAATAGCATACAGTCGTATATCATCAATCATAGACAAAACAAAAACAGATCATTCAGTCATCATGGCCGTGGGCTGGCCGCTCCAGCATTGCCCGCAGCCTCATTTCAGCTGTCACCGGACTACGTCCATACTCGGCATCGTTCATGATACACCGGAGCCAGCCGAAGAGACTCCGCATATCGACCATCGAGGACGGTCGGGGTGCCCCCGAAAGGTGGTCTTCGCCAGCTTGCGCGGTTCCTACATTGCTCGTGCTGAGCGGCCGACTGCGACGGGACGCCTCGGGAGGATAGTGGCTCTCGGCCTGCGCTTCCAGCAATGTCTCCGACACCAGTGCCGGCGTAAACATCTCGTAGGCCCGGCGTCGGGCGTCGCTCTTCACCTTCTTCCCCAGGAGACCCCGGCCACGGGCGCTCGACTTGGACGCGATCTCCCTGGTGGTCAGAAGCAAGTCAACCCCAGTCTCGCTATGCGCAGACTGCAAGGCTGCCGAGGATCGTGGGGTCGTGGGCTGAACCTGCAGCGATGCGCTGTCCGCGGGTAAGGACATTCTCGAGTGAGATCCCGTCGTCGTCGTCGTCGTCGCCTGTCGGAGTTGGCCCCAGTACCGAAAGGGTGGAGCGGAGTGGAAATCACGCCCGTCGGCAACGCTGTTATCGTCGTCATAGATGACCACGTCGTTGTCGGCCTGTCGCTCGTGGTCGGAGCTTGCTTCATCCACCGTCAACAGGCCGCCGGGCGGAGCGCGGATCTCGCCCAGGGGCGCGATATGGCTCCCGTACTCGTTGGCCAGGCTCAGCTTGCTGCGACCGCAGATCTCGCCGATGGCGTCGAGCGTGTGCCGGATATCGGGCTCGATGGCGCGCAAGATGCCATCGATGCCAAAATCCTCTTCGGAGGGGAGCGCCGGCGCATGGGGGCGGCTGCTCGAGCGCGAAGAGAAGAGGAGGAATGAGCGCCGCGAAGGCATCGTGGCTGCAGTGGAAGTCGCATTAGGGCTTTCTCCGGAATATGCTCGCACCAGCACGGGTTGAGACCCTAAGGTGGTGGTGTTGGTGGAGGAGGATGGCCGAGAGGTTGCGGGCCGGCCCTTGGCTGATAAGGGCCTGGCATAACCATTCAACTGACGGAGTGCAGTGGCACGATGTGCTCGAGAGGACTCAGCAGTCAGAGACAGGTCATCGTTGCGATAGGGATGATGCGTGGATGGAGAGGGTCGGACAGTCTCGACCACCGCAGATGAGGAGGTATGGGTATGGGTATGGGGGTGAATATGCAGAGGGCTGAGCTGCGACCATCGGCGGCGCGGGAAGGAAGACGACGAGAATGACGGGGCGAAAGAAGCACCCGTGTGGGCGAACAGCCTGTCTGAGTGAAGATCCATTGTTCCGGCCAGCCGATGACAAACAAAAATCCCAGCCAGTGTGGATGCAAGGCTAGACTAGAACGTGGACCGACGAAGGGGAGGAGGGAAGGGGAGGGGGGGGGAGGGGAACGACAACGAAAAGCGAGGATGACAACACCACCATCACCACCATCACCACCATCACCACCATCACCACCATCACCACCACCAAAAGCTACACCATCCTCCCCGAGGCGATGATCAACCCCACCTTACGGTCAACGCGCAGCTGAGACGGCGGCAGCGGCAGCGGCAACAGCAACAGCAACAGCAACAGCAGTAGCAGTAGCGGGGAGGACAGACCAACGGCACGAGACACGTAGGTTGTTGTTCCAGCGCATCAGTCACTGGGAACACAACCACGCATGAGCTCCGCGTAACCCTGTGGTGTGGCTGTCTGAGACCATGATCGCCATCGCCATGACTCCCGAGCGTCGGATGACACGCTGATCAATGCGACCCGGCTAGCTGCAAAACCAAGAGAAATGAAGATGGTGTATGCACTGTATACTGTTTGTAGATGTAGATGTAGATGTAGCAAACGCGGAAGTATCAGGTTGCTCCAAGTTGGTATACTCCGTCCGCTTAGAACCACCAACTGGTCAGCCTGCCACCACCTGTAACTTACCTATACGTAGTAAACTTACCACCACTAAGTAAAGTAACTTCCGTACCTCTCCACTTCTTCCCCTCTTCCCCCCTCTCTCTCCACTCTTCCACTCCCTCCCCGACTTCCCCAAAACATTGTTGTCTGTCAACCACCTGTGCGCGTCCTTCGGCCTGCCCTATTTCCGACCTTACTTCCAGAATGAACAACTTCCGTGTATGCATCCATCCATCCATCCATCCATCCATCCATCCATCCATCCATCCATCCATTTCCACCCACCTCCCCTCACCCGGGCTGACAATTCCATCTCCGCGGTAGTTTGGCGACTCCGACGAGTCGGCCTCCGATCTCGATGACGATACATCCGGCCTGCCATTCCCGGAACCTCTGTCCCGTGCCTCCTTTCTCGCACCGGATTTCGACCCCGCCACCTACCTCTCCTCATTGACCAACCGACACCAAAGCCTGGAAGACCTACGACAAGAACTACGGGACCTCGACCAATTGCTCAGCCGGGAGCTGCTCGACCTGGTCAACGAGAACTACCAGGATTTTCTGTCGCTGGGGATCGCACTGCAGGGTGGAGAGGAGAAGGTCGAACAGGTGCGCGTCGGGCTCCTGGCCTTCCAGCGCGATGTGCGGGCGATCCGCGATAAGGTGGAGGCCCGACAGGAGGAGGTCGAAGGGCTGCTGAAAGAGAAGAAGCGGTTAAAGGGCGAGGTCAACGTGGGACGCGCGTTGCTCGACTACGTGGATCGCATCGAGGAGCTGGAGAGGAAACTCATGATCGGAGACGCCGCTCGCCAACCTCGCGCCGACGCCTCCGCTACCGAGGTCGAGTCGGACTCGGACTTTTTGGACAGCGCCAGCGATGATAGTGAGGAGGAACTAACAAACGGGGCTTCGGCAACACCGCTCGTTTCGCTGAAAACGCTCGAGCACCATATCCAGAAGTATTTGTACCTGACGAGGCTGGCGGCCCGGATTGGCGAGGAACATCCCTTCATCCAAGGCCAGCGAACTCGGGCCTCGAAGATTCGATCAGCGCTGCTCCTGGATCTGAAAACGGCCCTGGACCAGGCCAGCCATGCGGGTGACAAGCGAGACAAGAGAACGATGGCTATCTTACGCCTCTACAAGATCATGGGTGAGGACGCCACAGCGGTGTCTGCACTGAAGAACATGAAATCCTAGATTCTCTCTCCCGAGAATAGGAGTGAAGCCACTTGTGCATAGCGTCGGCGTTGGGGAAAAGTCTTATGCTTTGGAGATATATGTCAAACAATACCATTATACACCGTGTCCTGCCTATTGAAACATATTCTGTACACTCGGGATATTCAAGAAACTATATTTATGGGCCATGCATGCTGGTGGTGTCTGGGGTTTGGTCGGACTTGAATTCGCCGTTTAAGCTGAAGCCGGGGCCATTCGTGGAGCTCAACACCTGGAGTCGTGGGTTAGCGACAGGTCCTTGACCGGAGCACTTTTTAAAGTGGATGGTCGCTGACTTACCACCTCGTAGATCTCCTTGACTATGCGGTCGTTCATGGCGGCGGCATCCTTCTTGATCTGCTCCAGAGCGATACGCATGTTGTCGCGCAATTGCTCCGGGGAGAAACCCAACTGGCCGATGGGAAGACGAATGACGGCAGCACGCTCTCTGTAGGTCGTACCACCACGTAGCATCTCGACCCGGGAGGCCACATCTTCAACCACTGTACCCATCTTTGCGCTGGGCATCAGACCGCGGGGACCCAGGAACCTGCCCAGGCCGGCTTTGCTCAAGGCCTCCATACTGTCCGGATGGGCGATACAGCGATCGAAGGGAATGTTGCCACCCTTCACCGCATCGAAAACCTCCTGTTCTCCGACCAGAACAGCACCCGCATCGCGAGCTTCCTTCTCCTGTCTCGAACCGGGGGGACAGATGACGGCGATTCGAGATTCCGTCGAGATCGAATGGGGCAACCGGAGCATGTTGCGGATGACGGGACCGTCTCGCTTGGACTTCAGGCGGATGTGCAATTCATACTTGGAGACAGTGGGCTGGCGGCCGACTTCGAAGGCGCGGATATACCTGCAGTCCCCAAAGGTTGAGTGATCAGCGACTGACTTGTCTCTGGGTCGAATGACAATTCCGAGAAGCAGTTTGCACATACCTCATCGCATCGCACAGCGCAAATTGCTCCATATCCTTCAGGTTATGCTGCTTGAATTCCTTGTTCGTGGCCTTCTTGCCCTTGACCTTGGCCTTGTCCTTGTTGCTCTTGTAGCCCTGGCTCTTGACTCTTTTCACGCTTGCCTTGCTAGCCCATCGCGTCTGCTGAAAAGTGGAAACGACCGCAGCCAAGGGGCCAGGTCGCAGGGCAGATCGACAGGAAGAGACCAACCCCCGTGCAGCAGTGGGCAGCAGTGAGTGCAAGGAAGACATGGCGGCAGGCGTGTTTGACCCCGGATTCTGAATGAACAAAACACCCAATGCCAAATGGGAAAGCCGATGTTTTTTGGCCGCCGACGGGAACTCGAGCAAGTTCCGAGTCCGGGCGGCCCTGGAAAGGCGGAGAAACAATACCGCCGGCGGAATCCCGATTGAGTCAAAAAAGTGCCCCTCTCCGCCCCCCGCCTTTTACTTCTTCAGTTCTTCCCATCATCCCAATTCTTTTCTCACCAAAAAGCGAAGAAGAGAGATGTCGCAGTTCCAGCTAACTTTGGCCACTCGCGCCAACCCGGCCGCTTTGCTGCCTGTCCTTTTGGTTGCTACTTCCCTCAACCAGGAGCAGGAGGTCATTGCTATCAACTACGAAGATAGCGCTGTCTTGAGCAGTGGGGACAAGGCCACCGTCGAACTCACCGGTGCTAACGGCTCGCCTGTCTATGGCTCCGATAACGCGATCAAGGAACTGCGTGCTGCTTTTCCTTTCCTGAACGCTAAGGATGAGAAGTCGGTACGTGGGCTGAATCCCGTCCAATTGCACATGGTTCTACGTCTACTAACCACTGCAATGTAGGAGACCGAATGGCTCTCTCAACTCGAGACTTTCACCACTCTCGACTTCAAGACCCTCGAGCCTCAGCTCCAACGCCTGAACAACCACCTCCTCCTGCGCTCTTTCGTCGCTGGTTACTCGCTCTCGACCGCCGACCTCGCCATCTGGGGTGCTCTCCGGGCCAACAGGGTTGCCATCTCCCCTGTGCGCAAGGGTGCTCTGGTCAGCCTGACCCGTTGGTTCAACTTCATCGATGAGCTCTGCCCCTGGGCCGCCACTGCCCTCGAGTCCATGAACGCCGTCGCCAAGGAGAAGAAGACCGCCAAGGCCAAGGAGGGAGCCAGCTACGACATCAACCTTCTCAACACTGATAAGGGTGTGGTGACTCGCTTCCCCCCTGAGCCCTCTGGATACCTCCACATCGGACACGCCAAGGCGGCTCTACTGAACGACTACTTCGCCCACGAGAAGTATGCTGGAACCCTGCTGGTTCGTTTCGATGACACCAACCCCTCGAACGAGAAGCTGGAATTCCAGGATGCCATCATCGAGGATCTGGCCCTTATGGGAATCAAGCCGGACAGGCTGAGCTACACCAGTGACTACTTTGACGAGCTCTACGAGTACGCTATCCGCATCATCAAGGAGGGACATGCCTATGCCGATGATACCGACAAGGAGACCATGGCCGAACAAAGAATGGTCGGCGAGCCCAGCAAGCGCCGTGACGCATCGGTCGAAGAGAGTCTTGCTCGCTTCGAGGAGATGAAGCAGGGAACCCCCGAGGGACTGCGGTGGTGCATTCGGGCCAAGATCTCGTATGACGCTCCCAACAAGACGCTTCGTGACCCCGTCATCTACCGCTGCAACGTCGCGGAGCACCACCGCACTGGCTCCAAGTGGAAGATCTATCCTACCTACGACTTCGCATGCCCGATCGTTGATTCCAAGGAGGGTGTCACCCACGCCCTGAGAACCATTGAGTACCGTGACCGCAATGCCCAGTACCAGTGGTTCCTGGACACCCTCAAGCTTCGCCATGTGCAGGTCTGGGACTTTGCCCGCATGAACTTCGTGCGGACCCTTTTGTCCAAGAGAAAGCTCACCAAGCTGGTCGAGTCCGGCGCTGTCTGGGGCTGGGATGACCCGCGCTTCCCCACTATCCGGGGTATCCGTCGTCGCGGCATGACGATCCCGGCCCTGCGCGAGTTCATCCTGAAGCAGGGCCCCAGCAAGAACATCGTGAACCTGGACTGGACCCTGTTCTGGGCGACTAACAAGAAGTACATCGACCCCGTTGCTCCGCGCCACACCGCGCTGTTCAAGAACCAGCTGGTCAAGGCCAAGCTGAACGGCGCGCCTGCCGCGTACACCGAGGACAAGCCCAAGCACGCCAAGAACCCGGCGATCGGCACCAAGAAGGTGACCTTCAGCGGCTCGATTCTGTTCGACCAGGAGGACGCCAAGACCTTCAAGCAGGACGAGGAGATCACGCTGATGGCGTGGGGCAACGCGATCGTGCGCAAGATCGAGACCGACGCGGCCACGGGCGCCGTCACCGCCCTGGAGCTCGACCTCCACTTGGCGGGCGACTTCAAGAAGACGGAGAAGAAGGTGACCTGGCTCTCGGCCGACCAGGAGCTCGTCCCCGTCGAGCTGGTCGACTTCGACTTTTTGCTCAACAAGGACACCATGACCGAGGAGGACACCCTCGAGGCCGTCCTGAACCCCCACACCGAGTTCCGGGATGAGGCCGTCGCCGACGCCAACGTTGCCGACCTCAAGGAGGGCGACATCATCCAGTTCGAGCGCAAGGGCTACTACCGTCTCGACCGCCCCTACGCCCCCGGCCAGCCCGCCGTGCTGTTCAACATCCCCACCGGTAAGGCGGGCAAATAGATCCGCTTCCGCTTTTCGGGAGGTATAGACGCCTATGAAGATACGACGAATAAACTTTCCGGATTTAGTTTGCACAAAGAGACTCGATCAAGGTTCAAGGTTCTTGTGTTTCTTGTTCTTTCTTGTTCTCTCATTCCAGTTCTCCGTACGTAGACGATCACGGGTCAGTCGTAGTCGTAGTCGTAGTCGTAGTCGTAGTCGTAGTCGTAGTCGTAGTCGTATGGTCCAACCGCGTTCTGGCGGGTCCAGCTCGTCCACAAACCAAGGTGTAGGTAAGCCCTTGACCCAGGACCTAGGACGGAGGAACCCGAATCCATCATTAACCCATCCATAATCATGAATGGGACAGGCTCAGAGTGGATGCGGCGCGGGCTCGGCTCAGGGCTGGCAACTCTGGATCAAGTTAGGTTGGTCGATGGCCCCGGGAGAACTTGATGGCAGGCTCCGTAGATCTGATGAGCCAATGAGATGCGGATTCGGTGGATAACCCTACATTCGTAGGTTTAGTTACCTAGTGTATAAGTGAACTGTTTAGCTGCAATTCTGCAATTCCCATTTGCATTTCCAATTAGAGTACCGCCGCTTCCATAAGAACAGTATAAAAATAATCTGTACATACAATGGTACTTGTCTATTGCTCCCAATCTCATCCCATGTCCAATCAAAATACTTTTTTGGCCAAGCCAGCCCCAGTCGCCGTAGCTTGTACTACCGGGATATCTCAACCGGTACGATACCAGGAAGGACCATCCCAAACCCCCACCCCCCGTCTCTTCTCATTTCAACCCCTCCAATAATCACCATGGCGCAGCAAACTTATGTCACGCAGAATGAGAAAAGTTCTGCAGAACCGCCAAGTCTAATCCAAGAGCCTGTGGAAATCGTAATGAGAATGACAAGGAGATGGGGCAGTCCAGAGTACGGTAAGGTAAGAGATGACACACAATACAATGAGGACGGAGCCTGGCAAGCGTGATTACGACCGCAAGTAAGCAAGCCATCGGGAATTGGGGGACCCCCCCCCCCTCCTCCCGCCACGCTTCAGTTTACGTACAACTGACATGCAAACCGACGAAAAGAGCGGAGTGCCCAAGACGAGCATGACCAGGGACAAAAGCACTTGCATCATCGGGCGACTCCCGCGGATGTCGAATTCCAGTCCATGATGGTTGGTGACAGACAGACCTTTTCCCGGAGTGGTTTCTCAAAGATCTAGTGGGTTGAATGGTTGGGACGAGGCTTTGCGTCGAAGCCGCAGACAACACATCAAATGGCGCATTCAAGTCATATTCCCCAGTCATTCAGTGAGGCTGATGCTTACTCTTACCGGGATTCTTTTGAACAGAAACCCCCCCTTTCCCCCGGCCCTCTGGTCGGGCAAAGGACAAATCCGCAGCAGCACGAGGCGATGGAATATGTTTTGTGATTACGCGCCACTGGTCCTAGACATGCAGATGAATACGATACATCATCATCATCATCTACTTGCCTTGCTCCGGCCATGCCTTCTGTTAGTTAGTCACTCCTGATTCATACAATCCTTTTTTTTTTTGAACATTTGGGAGGAAAGGGTACACAGCACTTTCCTCATGCGGTTATTGCTGGGGTATGGCGATGAGGGCATGTCAGCCTTCAGCATTCTCTTGCACTTCGGAGTGAGTCACAGCCAGAATGGTGCAGAAGTTGCCAGTCGATTCCAGGTGACACTTTGCATGTGTGCTTATGGCCAGAAAAAAACCTGGAGAAGGTGTATGCATCTCCCTGTTGATTGGTTGCCCCATCTGTCTTATGGCCAGGGTGTCTGCCAGGGTGTCTGCCAGGGAAGAGAAGAGAAGAGCCCAAGCAGCCCAAAGTCTCAAGCAGGCGAAAGAAAGCCTAACGGGGTCGTCGTCCGTGCGATGGTGGCAGATAGCTTATAAGGGGCCGTTTCCCTCCTCCTCGAGTCTGAGGATTTTCTTCTTCATTCACCTTCACCTTCGCGAAGTGGTCCCGACACCTGTTCCTAACTTACCAAGTATTGTATCCGGTGAGCGAGCGGGCACTAGGACGGCAAGATGTCGGACAATGTTGGTCGAGTGCGTCTTCGTTGTCGGAAGTGCCGGGGCAATCATCTTGTGTTCAGGAAGACAGCCAAGTGGCAAAACGGGAATCGGGGCCGTCCATTTTCGAAGTGTTCCGACTGCCGTGATTTCAACTGGCGAGATGGAGATGGGCTCTGGTATACCAACCCGCATTGCCGAGAGTGTAAGATCCCTTTGCGTCTGCAACGGTGGAAAGGAGGCTTCCAATTGTGCTGTGATCACAGGAAGCATAAGCACTTTGAGGAGATAGATGAAGAAGAGGCGCATGGGCTCATAGATGCGTTCCTACGCCATGTGAGGATGCTCCTTGATCGTCTAGCGCACGAAGAGAGGAGCCAAAGGGAGATTGGGGTGCCGCGGAGTGCTCTGGGGTGGCTTCTGAGGCGGCGCAGCGGCTTGAAGGAGCAAAAGGATCAGGCACTTGAGTGGAAGAGGTTCCTGCGGCGAGGCAGAGGATTTTGATCATGAGGAAGACGATCGCTGGAAGCCGCGGGGCAGTGTGAAGCTCGCTCGAGTCCGAGGCAAGGCCAAAGGAGCTCTAGAGTGCGGCAGATTGTTGTACCGGGTAGTGTCGCAAGCGCTGGAAAGGAGGATTTGCCCTGTGGCATTTATCGAACAGGTGCATCTAGGCAGATTGATTATTCTTGTGATGGGACTTGGTGGTTCGACTTTTTGTTTTTTTTTTGATCGCGTTCGATACTTCACTCGTTAACGTAATTTGTGTTTTCGGTACTCATTGGTTTCTCTCGTTCGCACAATGACTTACACTGTTAATGATTATATCAGAGCTAGTAGTTATTGAATCCGTTCTTTGTTTACAGCAGGCTTTCTATTACTCTTCCTTTCTTTCTCGGGGTAGAAACACGTATAGTGCCCACTATGAAATCAGACACAAGGGGAATTACTACAAATAATGGAGCGTTTCTGGTTCTGTAGTCCTCCTTATAGACACATATCGTGTCTCTCCAGGGTTGAGTTTCTGGATAGCTTATCGCGTCCATTTCGATGAAGTTGCTATTAGGGACCGATCTCGTGGATTTCGTAGAATTTCAGTTCAGCTGCTGAATTGGGGCTAGGCTTCATAAGAACTTGGAAGAGTGCATTAGGAACCTAGTACGGTACGTCGGTACCTTACCTACTGTGGATGGAAAGGACTTAGGGCTGGGATACTTCAAGTTCTTTCACCTTGACCAGCCACTGCACTACCTGTCTCACAGGCTACTAGCTACAGCTACAGCTACTAAATGGTTATGCAAAGAGAGGCTGGTATGGACTACGAATCGGGGCACTGACAGCTAGACGCAGCCTTATCTCGGAGCTACCTTATTCGACTGCGGTTAACGGAGAAGAAAGGAAGAGAGCCAAATCGAACAAGGTATCGAACAGGACCTCTTTTCTGTATAACTCACAAAGGTTATATGTTCTCATCTCAATACACAGTCCCGAAAAATAAGGGTGAGAAAAGAACCCTTATGTTTAGTGTTCAGATGCAGAATATCCCCCCTTCCTGGGTAGGTCACAGCCAACCATATCGACCACCTACCAGCCCGCCAGCTCCCTCCACATCCACTTGGTCTCCTCCTCCTCCTCCTTGGAGCCGACCTCGGTCCCGGCGCCGAACTCCTGCCCCACGACGCAGACCAACCAGACGTCGTTCTTGGTGGCGTCGAGGAAACGCTCGGTGGCCGAGTTCTTGGGGTAGATGCGGCGCCACTCGTCCCAGATGCGGTAGGCCTCGTCGCCCCAGGCGCGGAAGCTGACCTCCTCGATGATGGTGGGGGTGACGATCTCCTTTCCTCTAAACACGCCCCAGGTGACGGCGTTGACGTTAGCCGGGTTGATGTCGATGGGGTCGGGGTCCTCAGAGTTGGAGCCGGGCAGGGAGGACTCGAAGTCGCCGCGGACGTTGGTGGCGAACCAGGCCAGTTTCTCGTGGCCGTGGCGCTCGAGCAGCGGCTTGAGGATGGTGTGGTAGTCCGCGCTGGGGCAGAAGAACTCGACGAACGGTTTTTGGAACACGAACCCTTCCCCGGGCGGACCCCAGCCGAAGATCGGGTCGTCGCTGCGCACGCCGTTGATAGCCGGTTGCGAGGCCAGGGTCCACCACCCGCGCTTGTCGATCAGCTGCAGGAGTTCCGGCCGGATGATCTCCGTCTCGGCGTTGAGCGTCGTGCCGGACCCCTCCTCGGCCCCGCCTTCGCTCCACGGCACGATGTACAGCTCGCCGGACACGTGGCGCCGGAAGAGCGCGCTGATGTCGTCGCGCGTGACCGGGTACCCCCAGACTTTGTGGGCCACGGCCGGCGGGATGTGCAGGGAGGGCCCGTACCCATCGATCTCGCCGAAGGCGGGCGAGCGCGCATCACCCCATCGTCCGTTGGGGAAGTCGTCCCACGTCGCTTCTCGTCCGAGGGCGCCGAGCCCCTCCGAGATCTGCAGCGTCGTGCTGCGGTCCGGGGGCATGGCGGGCAGTCCGGCGCTGAGCGCGGTGGCTTCGTGGCTGACGGACTCTCGCGAGGAGACATCCGACGGCTGCAACTTGTCGACAATGACGCGGTTGTGGGGCATGGAGCTGACCGAGGAGCGGCGGCTGGCGAGCGCGAGCGCCGGGGTCTCGAGGCGGGCGGCCGAGTATGCCGCGGAGTCTTCGGTGGGTTCGTCATATTCCGTGTACGGACCGATGAGGTCGCAGCGCTCGAGCAGGAACGACACCGTCTTCTCGAGGTTGAGCGTGTAGAAGTGGAAACCACGCAGGCCTGGGGTGGGAATGCTGCGGATGCCGTCGACCAGGTCGCAGACGATGTCGACACCGGCGCGCTTGACCGCGTCGTCGTCGTGCTTGATCTCTTCCAACTTGGACAGGATGTGCGGGGGGATTTTGACATGGCTGAGCTTCGTCACGCGCGTGAGGATCTTGTAGCTGTGGAGGGGCATCAAGCCGGGGATGATGGGGATGGTCTTGAAGGCACCGGATTCGTGGTTTCGTAGCATGTTCTCGAACTTGGTGTAGGCGTCAATGTCGTAGGTCAACTGAGTCATGATGAAGTCGGCGCCCGCCTGGGTCTTCTCGACCAGGTATGGCACGTCCCTGGCGGGGTCCTGGCTGTCCTGGAAGTTGTCTGCCGGGTGTCCCTCGGGGTAGGCAGCCACACCGATACAGAAGTAGTCGCCGTGATGCTTGCGGATGTAGCGCACCAAGTCCACTGCAAATGTAAAGTCCTTGTTGCTGTCGTCCTCGCCGTGCATATTGTATTCCTCGCTGCGGGGCGGGTCGCCACGGAGGGCGAGGATGTTCCTGATGCCCAGGACCTTGGCTTCCTCCAGCGCCTGGTCCACCAGGGCGCGGCTCATGTTCGTGCAAGTCAAGTGTAAGCATGTGGTCAACTGCAGTTGGCGCTGACAGATCTCGGCCAGTTCCAGGGACCTTTGCGCGGTACTTCCTCCAGCGCCCCAGGTGACGGTGACGAACAAGGGACGAAGGGCCTGGGCCATACGCTCCAGACGGGCTTGGAGGTTGGCGAAACCCTAATGGCGAATCCATGAACAATCAGTATATATGGCTTGGGTTGGAGTCATCTTGCGGTGCGGGGAGAGGGAAAGAAAAGCCCCACCATCTTGGTCTTGGGAGGGAAAAACTCCAGCGAAAAGTAATTCGCATCGGGCGGCAAAGCCGCGATCTTATCGGTAATCTTCTCCATGGTGAAGCCCGGCTCTTCTGCGAGATCTAGTAGGAGACGATGGCGAGAGAAGGAGGGAGAAGTGACCGAGGAGAAGAAGACGCAAGAGAAGAAAGGCGGCGGTGGGGAAGAAGATCTGCTTCTGGCGCGGACTCTGAGGGGCCCTCCGGAAGAGGCAAAATGACGAACTGCCGATCTGGTCGGGCGACCCCATTTCATCTTTTGCCCAGTTCTGTACTTGTTCACTAAGTACAAGTACAGTACATTCACTGAATGTACATGCAATCACTCATCCTGACTGTTTGGTGTGGCACATCCGTCAAAGCATGCGTTCTTTGTCCTAGCCGACTGCCTGCATTAACTATACATTCACTGACGGCCTCTGGGCTTGGCTGCTGCTTGCTCCACGAGGCAATCGGGCGTGTGAGAAACTGGTGAACCATGGAACTCTTGTCGCAATAGGTGGTAAAGCACGAGAAGGCAGACAATTGGATTACTGATGATAGAACATAGGATATCGGACAGGGTCCATTGTTCTTCTCAGGGGAATCCAACTATAGAGATTAAATCAATTGTCAATCAAACAACCATCAGTCGTGCAAACAGGGCAAACATCAACCACCACCACCAGCAGTGTATCGCAACAACGAGGTTACTCGAGCCAGATGCAGTCCACCTCAGACATACATACATACTCACCTTCCTGCAGCCTGTCAACCTGTCAATGTGATCGACCTAATGTCCCCCTAGCTTCAAACCAACCTTACCGATCAAGATTCCCAGACGAAACCCAACGAATCCCACCTCCCCGGTATCCCCCTCACCCACCCGTCCGACGGGAATGACATTGCGATAACCCCGAAAACAAAGAGAATGGCCTCTCAACGCTCAGTCTCCCGCCTCACCCACTTCTCCTCCATCACCTCCCACCTCAAGCCCTCCTCCCGCCGGTACACCTCGACCCCGCCTTCCCCTTCTCCGCCCGCCGCCCCGAAAGACCTCCGCGCTCGCCTGCAGCGATTCAACGACCGCCTCCCCCCGTTCCTGCGCACCTACACCACGCCGCTCCTGGGCGCGCCCGCAACGCACGTCACCTCGTTCCTCATCCTGCACGAGCTCACCGCCATCGTGCCCTTATTCGGGCTGGCGGCCGCTTTCCACTACGGCAACTGGCTGCCCGATCTGACCGCGAGCGAGTCCTTCCAGCAGGGCACGCAGCGGTTCCAGCGGTGGCTGCGCAAGAAGGGCTGGGTGGATGCGGATACGCAGGTGGAACTGGCCTCCCTTGAGGGTGGCGGAGAATTGACCCTTTCGGAGCGAGTGGCCGGGAACAGCCGCAGTCAGACGGAAGGCGTGCGTCTCGTGCTGGAGTTTGCGACGGCGTACACGGTGACCAAGTTTCTCCTGCCGGTGCGGATTGCGGCGAGTGTTTGGGCTACGCCGTGGTTTGCGAGGGTGGTTCTGGGGCCCTTGGGGAAGGGGGTCCGGGGGCTACTGGGGAGGAAGTAGATAGCAGTGCTGTGATACTGATGCCAGGTTCTACGCGGCGGGAATTATTTTGTATAGGTGGGGGATTGAATAGAGCTAGATCTGGAAATGACTTTGTATTTCTCATGGGGCTTTTGGGTTTTCTAGATTGTTTCATCTAAAGAGCGCCGCCTCCCACATGCTCGAGGGTCGGTAGGCTCCGAAATGGTAAAGCTGAGATGAGAAAATTTAGGCCTTCTCGTAGATCCAGTCGAACTGGCTCTGCTTCCAGCTCTGGAGCTCCTCGGGCTTGAACCAGAGGGCAATCTCCTTCTTGGCGTTCTCGACGGAGTCGGAACCGTGGCAGACGTTGCGGCCGACATCCTGGGCAAATTGTCAGTGGTGTTTTAAGAGCATCTAAGGGCAAAGGGCTCTTACGATGGCGTAGTCACCACGGATGGTGCCGGGGGCGGAGGCAAGGGGGTTGGTGGCACCGAGGATGGCTGATCGACGTTGTTAGCATCGCTGTAGTAGAACGATAGGGAGAGAGAAGTCTTACTGCGGCCGGTCTTGACGGCATCACGGCCCTCCCAGACCATGGCGCAGATGGGGCCGCTCAGCATGTCTGTGGGAAAGATTAGCATGTGTTTGTTGTATCGGAACAGCCATCCAGGCTACTCACAGGAGACGAGTCCCTTGAAGAAGGGCTTGTCGCTGAGGTCAGCGTAGTGCTGCTCGAGGTGCTGCTGGGAAGGAGAGCACAGCTTCATGGCAACGAGCTTGAAGCTGCAGGACAATTAGCATGGCTTGGGAGGACAATGATCAGCATTGAGGGACACCTACCCACGGTTCTCGAAGCGAGAGAGGATGGGGCCAATGAGTCCGCGCTGGACACCATCGGGCTTGATGGCAATGAAGCTGTGTCCGGTTGTTAGCTTCGAGGTCAATGCAGATGGGCGTTGGGTCGAGGTCAAGCGTTGTCAATGTGGGTAGATAATCGACACATAGTTGACAGAGAGAACGAGACCAGTCAACGCATGAGGAAGGGGAATGAGGAGCATTAACATACGTCTGCTCGTTGGACATTTTGAAGGATGTGGATGATGACGATTCACGGAGATTCGAATGAGAGGAGGAAAAGGGAAAGGAAGCAGAGCCGGCGTGAGTTGGGCGAAAAATATAAGGAGGGACCGCAAACGCGCTGTGTGGGGCTCGACGGAAAGGGACGCAAAAGGAGGGGCAATGCCTTCAATCATTGAGGGCCTTGTGGCCTGGAGCGGCCAGCTGAATGGCCTGACCGCCTCACCGCCTGAGGTGTCTAACCCCAACCTCCCGATCGAGTTTAGAGGCACACTAACCCCAATCCAGGGAGCTTCCGTCACGGTCATCGCCAATCTGGCCAGGCTGGAACTATTATTCCATCAAGGTTCATGTTCACATGTCACTCTTATCCGAACGTCCCAGAGCCTGCCACTGCTTGATTTGACCTTCACCTCTGGTAGATGCAGGTCCCCACCCCTAGTGACTGGTGAAGTTTATTGTTTTCAGAGATTGAGTGTCTCTGATTGCATCTTATCTGTTAAGCTCGCAACATGGCCGGCTCCCGGCCATCGTCCACCCGATGGACCCTGTTATTATCGTTGGTGATTGTCCTTGGATGTCTCATCATCCCAGGGTGTAAGTTCTCTCTCAGGGTTCTTTATGGTATCGTGCTTAAGCCTAATTGCAACGTATAGTTGCCGTGAAACACGAGAGTTTCAAGACATGCTCACAATCGGGGTTCTGTAAGCGGAACCGAGCGTTCGCCGACGATGTCACCGCGAAGGGCTCAACTTGGTCCTCCCCTTACGAACTCGAGCCCTCCTCTATCCAGTTCAAGGATGGACAACTGCACGGAACCGTTCTCAAATCTCTGTCCGCGGATGAAAAGGTCCGGTTGCCCCTCGTGGTCTCTTTCCTGGAGTCAGGCGTCGCACGGGTCACCGTCGACGAGGAGAAGCGCTTGAAGGGCGAAATCGAGCTTCGACACAACAGCCCGGCACGCAAGGAACGATACAATGAGGTGGAAAAATGGGCTTTGGTTGGTGGCTTGGACTTGAGCCAGACCGCGACCTTGGAGCCAGAAACCGAAGCTGGAGTTACCCGGGTCTTGTACGGTCCAGACAACAAGTTCGAAGCGATCATTCACCACAAACCCTTCAAGGCGGAGTTCAAGCGGGACGGACAAACTCACGTCCAACTGAACCACCAGGGATACTTGAACTTGGAGCATTGGCGGCCTAAGGTCGAGGCTCCGGAGGGCAGCGAACAGGAGACTTCGGAAGACGAGAGCACCTGGTGGGAAGAGAGCTTCGGAGGTAACACGGACTCGAAGCCCAAGGGCCCCGAAAGTGTCGGATTGGATATCACCTTCCCTGGCTACAGCCATGTTTTTGGTATTCCCGAGCACGCCGACTCCATGTCTTTGAAGCAGACTCGGTAAGCGGACCTACTACCTATATCATGAAGACGCTAACCGACTCTTAGCGGTGGTGACGGCAACCACAATGAACCTTACCGCATGTACAACTCGGATGTGTTTGAGTATGAGCTCAACAGCCCGATGACCCTTTATGGCTCCATTCCGTTCATGCAGGCTCATCGTAAGGACTCTACCGTCGGCGTCTTTTGGCTCAACGCCGCAGAAACCTGGGTGGACATTGTCAAGACCACGTCGTCTCCAAACCCTCTCTCCCTTGGTGTGGGCGCTAAGACAGACACCCAGAGTCACTGGTTCTCGGAGTCTGGTCAGATCGACGTTTTCGTTTTCCTGGGACCGACACCGCAAGACATCAGTAAGACTTATGGTGAACTCACTGGTTTCACTCAGTTGCCTCAACATTTTGCTATCGCGTACCACCAGTGTCGCTGGAATTACATCACCGATGAGGACGTCAAAGAGGTTGATCGCAACTTTGACAAGTACCAGATCCCCTACGACATCATCTGGCTGGACCTCGAGTACACTGATGACCGGAAGTACTTCACCTGGGATCCGCTTACCTTCCCTGATCCTATCAGCATGGAGAAGCAGCTCGATGAGTCTGAGCGTAAGCTCGTGGTCTTGATCGATCCTCATATCAAGAATAAGGATGGATACACCATCTCGGAAGAACTGAAGAGCAAGAACTTGGCCACTAGGAACAAGGACGGGGAGATCTACGATGGCTGGTGTTGGCCTGGCTCATCGAACTGGATTGATACCTTCAATCCGGCAGCCATCAAGTGGTGGATGAGCTTGTTCAAGTATGACAAGTTTAAGGGTACCCTGTCAAATGTCTTCATCTGGAATGACATGAACGAGCCATCCGTTTTCAACGGACCCGAAACCACTATGCCCAAGGACAACCTACACCATGAGAATTGGGAGCATCGCGATATCCACAACGTGCATGGTGTCACTTTGGTCAATGCCACCTACAATGCCCTGTTGGAGCGCAAGAAGGGCGAAGTCCGCCGGCCCTTCATCTTGACCCGCTCTTACTATGCCGGTGCTCAACGGATGTCAGCCATGTGGACGGGCGACAACCAGGCGACCTGGGATCACCTTGCTGCCTCGCTTCCAATGGTGTTGAACAATGGTATCGCGGGTTTCCCCTTTGCCGGTGCTGATGTCGGTGGCTTCTTCCAGAACCCAAGCAAGGAACTTTTGACCAGATGGTACCAGACCGGTATCTGGTATCCGTTCTTCCGCGCCCACGCTCACATTGACACTCGCAGACGTGAGCCGTATTTGATTGCTGAGCCTTTCCGGTCCATCATTGCGCAGGCCATCCGCCTGCGATACCAGCTCTTGCCTGCCTGGTATACCGCCTTCCATGAGGCTTCGGTGAACGGGATGCCGATTGTGCGGCCCCAATACTATGTTCATCCTACCGACGAAGCAGGCTTTGCCATTGATGATCAGCTTTATCTCGGCAACACGGGTCTCCTTGCCAAGCCGGTGGTGGCCGAGGATGCTACCAGTGTTGACATCTATCTTGCTGACGACGAGAAGTACTATGATTACTTCGACTATACCGTCTACCAAGGAGCAGGCAAGCGGCATACCGTGCCCGCTCCGACGGAGAAGGTACCTTTGCTGATGCAGGGCGGCCATGTCATTCCTCGCAAGGATCGCCCACGCCGCAGCAGCGGACTTATGAGGTGGGATCCCTACACTCTTGTTATTGTGCTGGACAAGGACGGCCACGCCGACGGTACCCTCTATGTTGATGATGGCGAGACGTTTAACTACGAGCGTGGCGCTTACATCCACCGCCGCTTCGCCTTCCGTGATTCTGTTCTGTCGTCCGAAGATCTTGGTGCGAAGGGCCCCAAGACGAACGAATATCTGAAGAAAATGGCTGGGGTTCGCGTGGAGCGGGTCATTGTTGTGGATCCGCCCAAGGACTGGCAGGACAAGAGCAGCGTGACGGTGATTGAGGAGAATGCCAAAGCTGCCACCACCGCCTCGATTGAATATCACAGCCAGCAAGATGGCAAGGCATCGTATGCGGTGGTCAAAAACCCCAATGTGGCCATCGGCAACTCGTGGCGGATTGAGTTTTGAGTTTTGGGGCGATAGACTAGCGGGTCACAATAGTATATTGAACCTCATGACCATTCTGGCAGAAGCAATAGTGTCAACAAGCTCAGGTAGAATGTAGTACTCAGTACGTAGTACTGTAATGTAGAGCCAAGTGGCGAATAAGCACTCTGGGCACTGGGCGGCAGATTATATTGTTACCCGTTTGGGACGAGGCTCGATTTTTGGCGCCGATCAGTGGGGCTGAGTCAGCGGGCGCCAGGGGAAAAAGTAAAAGGGAGGAAAGACGCATCCGGTGGTGGCTCGACTCTCGAGGGGTTGGAGATCTAACACGGCCGTTGCAATCATCCGGCCTTTCACTCTCTTCGTTTCTTCCAGCGTGGCTTAGGGTCTCGGTGTGTTTTGTGCGCGACTCCTCTTTTGGCCGAAAGTTATAGATCATCCCATCCATCTCCGGCCTAAACGCAATCTCCGCTCTCAACACCAGGACTCAACCGTGACACCTTTGTTCTCATACGCTTCGACGGGCTATTGAACGCACCATGAATCTTTTATCGCAAGCCCTTGAATATGGAGCTCCTCTATTGTGCGCTTCTATGTCCGCTGTTGGCCTGACCAGATCACTGATAATGAATCTCAAACAGTATCATGACCTCGCCGGTCACCTCGTATGCGGACCAGATCCTCAGCATCCACCGCAGCCGAAGCTCGGCTGGCTTCTCCATGGACATCCCATTGATCATGCTTATTGCGTCGATTCTGAAGTAAGACGTGTCGTGGGGCAGTGACGCGACGGGGACTGACACATAATACTCAGGGTCTTCTACTGGTTCGGCGCCAAGTACTCTCTTTCGCTCCTCATCCAGGCCGTCCTCACGATCGGAGTGCAGATTATCTTGCTGAAGGTAGCCCTCGACAACCGGCCGGCCCCTGGATTGAAGAATGGCGTGGAGCATGTCCCCTTCAGCAGCGTGGACAGCGGGCAGGGGTTCACGAGACCGTATGACTTTTGGCAGTGGCGGAGCGCGAAGCCGTATGTTTCCTTGTTGCCCCCCCCCAATTGCGATGTGGCTGCTAATCCAACCGATTGTGTAGTTACTGGATGTTCCTCGCCTATTTCACCGTGGCCCTCGCCGTCGTTCAAGTCTTTCTTCCGCCGCTCGCCAACTCGCAGTCCTATATCGGTCTGCTGGGATACGTCGGCCTCGCGGTCGAGGCGACGCTGCCGTTGCCTCAAGTCATCAAAAACCACCAATCGCGGTCCTGCGTGGGGTTCCGGCTCTCGGTGGTTGCGGCGTGGATCCTGGGTGACATCACGAAGCTGAGCTACTTCTTCTGCAGCGCGGAGGTGATCCCGTGGTCGTTCCGGCTGTGCGCGATGTTCCAGTGCATCTGTGATTTGTACCTGGGGCTGCAGTTCTGGATGTATAGTGGACCCTCGTTTGGGGCTGCGGGCAGTCCTTCTCGGGGTGCGAGTGAGGGGTGGGAGGTGGAGGAGAAGGATATTCGGATGACTTGATGCTTTTTGGGGTGTGTATATAGATTTGGCAATTTGCTGTAGGGCTAGATGCTCAACTGGATCTTCAGACTACACAGACTGTTTTGTTGAAATTATAGATTCATTCAACAGCTGTTTTTGTTGTTTTGCAGTAGAGTGGAAACGGGACCGCCGAGCGGGCGGCAGATGACATGCCGCTGCCGCTCAGTTCGCGGGGTCAACTCCATCCCCCACCATCCATCCTTTCGCTCTCAAGTGTCAGTCCGTTGCCTGTTCTCCGTACTGCACCGCATCGAAAGCTCCCAACCATGGCCTCCAACACAGAAACGATCCGAATTGGCTATGTGCCAGGTATGTCTACCCTTCGTATTCCAGCAAGACCATCACCACCCCTCATACATCCCAAGCCTTGCTCCTCCTGCACGAGGAAAACCAGAACCACCCACCCCCCCAACCACCCACACCTCCCATACTTCCTACCAAGGTCCTAACAGAGAAGCAGAGCACTATCTCGGCCCGCTGCACCTGGCGCTGCGCTCCTCCGCCGCCGCCGACCTCCCGTTCGAAGTCCAGCTGGTCCCCTTCCCCTCCGGCACGGGCCACATGATCACCTCGCTCCGCGACCAGGAGATCGACCTCGCGATCGGGCTGACAGAAGGCTGGGTCGCCGGGCTGGTGGGCAAGCAGCAGGCGCCGAGGCCCGCCGCGACGGACGGCTACAAGATCGTGGGCCACTGGGTGGACACGCCGCTGCGGTGGGCGATCGTCACCGGGCGCGAGCGGGAGACGATCCGGGGCGTGGAGGATCTGAAGGGGGGGAGGGTGGGCGTGAGTCGGTTGGGAAGGTAAGCATCCTACATTTAAGAAAAAATGATTTCGCCTACCAAGATCACCACGATTGACAAGTGCATGGTGTTTTCGGTGGGGTTACAGCGGCTCACACATCATGTCCTTCGTCCTCTCGCAGACCCACCACTGGTCGGAGAAGGACGCCCTCACCCCGACCATCCTGGGGCCGTTCGGGTCCCTGCGCGACGGGGTCACCGGCGCTGGCGCCGGCGCCGACCCGACGGCCGACTTCTTCATGTGGGAGGAATTCACGACGAAGCCGTATTTCCGGCCCACCCCCGCAAACCCCCACCCGCCGCTGAAGAAGATCGGCGAGATCTATACCCCCTGGCCGTCGTGGATGATTGTCGCGTCGACGGCGACGTTCCCCGTCGGGGAGTTGGGGCGGGAGGCGCGGTTGGAGAGGCTGTTTGAGGTGTTGGATCGCGGGATCGAGGAGTTTGAGGCGGAGCGCGAGAGGGTGGTCGCGTTGTTGGGGACCGGGGAGCTCGGGTGTACGTATGGGGAGGAGGATGCGCGCGAGTGGATGAAGGATGTGCGGTTTAGTCGGGGGACGAGGGGGGTCCAGCGCGAGGTGGTGGATGGGGTCGTGGATGTGTTGAAGGTTGCTGGGGTTATCGATGGGGAGGTGGAGAATGAGGCCGCTTTTGAGCGGGTGGTGGGGATTGCGCGGTAGATTGTTGTTGAGGATAGTTTGTTTGGCCCACGGATAAGAGACCCAGTGGCATATCTCGTGAGAGTACTCCGTAGGCAGGCCGAGTCCTCCGTACCACGGAGGGAATGTCAACCCAGCGTTGATGCTGTCTAGTCCATAGTCCAGACCAAGTGCGGTTCCACAACCCATGTCCTGCTGTTCGACCATAAGACCATAAGGATCGGTGGGTAGCGCAGGTAACGTTAACGTTGGCCCCAATGACCTCATTGTCGCTGCAGTCTACAGTAAGTAACTACATGTCCACCTCACCGATCAATCTTCAACCGTGGAATATCAAAGAATAGACCCCAATCCCAGCGATACAGCCAGGCCACCTAGCATACCATATATCCCCGGGCCAACAGCCCAACAGCCCAACAAGCCAACAGTTCCCGCAGCGCATTCCTCCCCGCCCTCTCATTCAGAGGATCCCATCCGCAACCGTCCCCCGGAATAGAATTTAGGTTGAAAGCACATCCGTCAGACGCAGGTACAGACCGGCAGACTTCGGGTCTGGACAAAGCAATTGAAGGCTTGTCCGTGCGCGGGATTAGGATTGACCTAGACAGACAGAGCCGGGGATGGGGATGAAGATGAAGATGAAGATGAAGATAAACCTGTTTGCACGGTTCTGGTTCCATCCCTTTGTTTGTGCTTGTGCTTGTGCTTGTTGTGTTTGTTTTGTGGCTGTTTTGTGGTTGTTTTGTGGTTGTGCTACGCGGGCTGTATACTAAACCAAACCTAACCCTGGTGCTTGGTTGTATACTCCAGCAGAAAAGTATATTTCGATCATCCTACCCTTTTGTCGTCATCATCATCATCATCATCATCGGCGGGATGGTCTTGTCAAGTGCCGTATCACACGCCCCTGCCCCTGCCCCCATCGACTGATGATACTGAGCCTTTGTGACAGTTGGGGAGGGTAAGAGTATCCGGGAGGAGGGCTCGAAGGCGTGTGATTTGATTAACGCTTGTCTTGTCTGGCGTATTGGAACAGTCTGGACCAAGCGTGCTCTGGTGGTGAGTCGCCGTTTCTGTTCTCACTCACTTACTTACTTACTTACCCCGGTCAATCGATGATCAATGATCATCTTGTCCCTTGCATGGTGGGCGCGTGGCTTCTGCATGACGATGAAATGGGGGGACGGGAACAGGAACAGGAAGTACCTTGGGCAGTCAACCGGCAGACTGCGGAGGGGTGGGTTTTGCGTCGTTCGTTGGGATTGTGGGGGGGGGTTTGGCATTGCGATGGAAGGAGGCCTAAGGCTGGGCCTGGGGGGAGCCGGAAGGGGAATCGAATCGAGTTTGGCTCTGTGGTTGTGATGTGCTGTGTCGTGCTGGTGATGGGGTGTGGTTATCATGGCGTGGTTGAAGAATTAGGGCTAGAGCAGTTGGGCTCTCCTCTCCCTCAGCTGGATCAACCAAACTACACGTTGATAACTGCTCTGCTACCTCAGCGAGAGCTCGACTCTCTCGTCTGCGAGATTATGTTCACGAAGTTAATTGGGCTCTACCTAATCAACCTGGCAGCATTCTTGCTCGAGGCCAGTTGCCCAGGGACTAGGGATGTGGAATGTGAACTTGCTGCCCCCCCCCGGCCTGCCTCAACTCCGCTCCCAACTCCCAATCCAGCATGACCTTATTCCCTCACTCCACTCCCCCGACTAACCCGATCACAGGCACGGCTACGGCTATCAACATGACAGTTCCGGCCGTCAGGGGATGCTCTCCCCCCGCCTCGTCCCACTGGCGCCTCTTTTGTCCGGCTGCGCGTGTGTCTGTACTCGTAAGTGTCAGGAATGTGTGGATGATCCTGGCCCTGACGATCCCGGAAAGAACCACACTCTCCCCTCAATCAAGACCATGCGATCAGAACGCATGACAATGATGACTGGCTCTATCTGATGGGTGACCGGTTTGGGGTTGTTGACGTTTACGTTTACGTTGTTGAGGTTGGCTGTCTAGAGGGGAAATGGGGTTGTGTACGTTTACGTTTACGTTTACGTCGTCAAGGTTAGCTGTTTACAGGGGGTATGGGGATATAAAGTAGAGGTTGCTGTCTCGTTGGGCTGGATGGAAGTTGAGGTTATTCGGAAACGAGGCTCGACTAGCGACACACGAGATACTGACTTGGGGGAAGCATTGTCACCACCACCACCACCTGAGGAAGCATCAGTTATACCCTCTCTTTCGTCTTTGGTTGTGCAGGGATATCTGTTCACACTCTTCCCTTCGTGTTGTCTACCTCCAGCACACCGTTTCACTCGTGTGGTCGCCTATCAAGAGCAACACCACACAGCATCATGCTTTTCCAATCCATCCTCGCCTGGACGGCGGCGCTGGCTTCGCTGAGCGGAGCGTCCGCGAAACTCGATCTTTCGTCCCCGAACAATGTGGCGGTATACTGGGGTGGGTGGAGTTGATACCGTGGCAGATGGACGTTCGAACTGACTTAGGGCTAGGCCAGAACTCGTATCGGGGGTCGGGGAACTTGGCGCAGCAGAACCTGTCCTACTATTGCGACGGTACGCTGTCCACCACTTGCCACTTGTCACTTGCCTTGCCCCATGGGACCATAGACAGAGCTAACCGCGAGCAGATCCCAACATCGACGTTCTTATCCTGGCGTTTGTGATGCGGGTGAACGGGGCGGGCGGGGTGCCCGAGTATGACTTCGCCGACACCAGCAAGGCTTGTCCGTTGTTCAACGGGACCAATCTACCCAACTGTCCGCAGATCGGGTAAGTGCCACTCTGCCTGAGGGGGTGGATGAAACTGACACTAACACGGCCAGCAACGACATCACGACGTGCCAGCAGAAAGGCAAGACGGTGATCCTCTCCATCGGCGGGGCGACGTACAGCGAAGGCGGGTTTGCGTCGGACGCGGCGGCGCAGGCCGCCGCCGACCTGGTGTGGCAGACGTTCGGCCCGCCCCCTTTATCATCTGTATCTCCATCCAAAACGCAACCGCTCCGCCCCTTCGGCAACGCCTCGGTCGACGGCTTCGACTTCGACTTCGAGGCGACGGTCACCAAGATGGCGCCGTTCGCCAACCGCCTGCGCGCGCTCGCCGACGCCGACCCCACCAAGCCGTACTTCCTGACCGCGGCGCCGCAGTGCCCGTACCCCGACCTGGCCGACCAGGAGATCCTCAACGGGCCCGTCGCCATCGACGCCGTCTGGGTGCAGTTCTACAACAACCCCTGCGGCCTGGCCGCCTTCCAGCCGGGCCAGGCCTCCCAGCCCGCCTTCAACTTCGCCCAGTGGGACACCTGGGCCCGCACCGTCTCGCAGAACAAGAACGTCAGGGTCCTCGTTGGCGCGCCCGCCAACACCGCCGCCGCCGGCTCCGGCTACGTCCCCATCGCGCAGCTGCAGCAGGTCATCCAGTACACGAAGTCCTTCAAGTCGTTCGGCGGCGTCATGCTGTGGGACGTCACCCAGGCGTATGCCAATCCCGGGTACTTGAGTGGCATCCGCTCCGCGTTGACGCAGACCATGTCGAGGGTTTATCATAGGTTTCGGTATCCGGTAAGTGGGTTGGTGTAGTAGTAGCAGTGGTGGTGGTGGTGGTGGTGATTTCCCCCATACTTGGGGAGTTTCGTATTTTATATACCGTTCATGTACATCCTCGTGAGGGCTCTATATACCAGATGACTATTTAGCTTGGATTTGATGTTGAGACTAACCTAATACCTATTTCTGTGAGGAAACACTGTGTTCATTGGGAAGATGCTGTTAGGTCTATCGTAAGATACTCTTCAGTCGGTCGAGAGTGATAGACTATAGCTTCGCTTGGTGACATGTAGCCTACCAACAATTTATGCTCGTGCTCAGGAGGGTATGGGTATCGGATACTAGGCAGGTCATTCATCGTATTCCAGCCCTAACTACCGTATGCTTTACTTCTTCTCATCGAAAAACTCAAATCAATTACCCACTATGACCTGCCCTGTCGGACAGCCCTATATTATAATTAAGTACTGAACAATTAATTACCCAGCAGCAGCGCAGCATCAAACAAATCCCCCGTAGCCCGTACCCGTACTTCTTATACTCCTCCTCAACCCAAACCCAACACAAACACCCTACTCCTTCCCCACCTCTGGCTCCTATCCTTCGCTTCTTCTCTCCCCGAAATAATCCTCCAGCAGCTTATCTCCCTTCCACCCCACCGAAATCACCCACTCGCGCTCCCGCACGTCCCCAGCCCATCTACTCCAGCTCCTCCTCTTCCTTCGAGGCCGCCAACGAGAAGCGGCCCTTGGGCTTCCCGGGCTCCTCGTACTCGACCGTCAACCGCGCCAAATGGCCCAACAGATTCTCAATCTTGAGGTCCCCCTTGTCGCGCTTGGCGCGGCCCAGATTATCGAGCCACTTGAACTTGTTCAGCATCACATACACGAGCGCGATCACGATCTCGACGCCCAACGAGTAGCCCCAGACGCGCACCACCGTCACGATATCCGTCCAGCCGTTCGTGGTCTCCACGAATTGGTCTTTCGGGATCGTCGGCATGTCCTCGTTGCTGAACCATCCAAACAGACAAAAGATTGTGGCCAGGACGTCGACCCCAAGGATGGCGGTGACTAAGTGGATGGACGGCCAGGTGTCCATGCCGCGGGTGACGAAGATGAGCCAGTTTTCGGTCAGGGCGACTTCCAAAAACAACACTTCTTGGATGGAGCCCCAGTTTTGGATGATGCCCCCTGACGGCAGGAACATCGTCCCGCGGACGACCCATGTGCCCAGGGCGAGGAGCAGGCCCAGCAGCACGGAGATGAACCAGATCTTCGGGAGTTGCCATTCCACAGGTCGCAGGTCGAAGGAGGCGTTGTCATAAGCGACGGCTACTGTTGCGAGATCGGCGAAGAGGGCCAGGAAGACGATAAGTTCGACGCGGATGCTCTCGTTTAGAATGATCATGCTCGTCACGAGGTAAATTTCCAGGTGCAAGCACAGCGCGATGCGGTACTGGATGTAGGCTTTCATGCGGTGGAAGATCTGGCGCGCGACCTTAATGGAGTCGATGATCGTCGACAGGCCCGGCTCGAGGAAGACGATATCCGAGGCGGATTGGGCGGCCTCGGACGCGCCTTCGACCGCGATGCCGCAGTCTGCTTTTTTCAGGGACGGCGCGTCGTTGACCCCGTCGCCTGTCATCGCCGTCAGGTGGCCCCGGTCCTGCAGCATCTGCACCACTTGGTATTTGTGCTCGGGGAACACCTCGGCGAAGCCGTCGGCTTTCTCGACCAGGTCGCCTGCCATGGCTCCGCTGAGCCCGCCGTGGATCAGCTTGTCCGAGTTGTACACCTTGGTTCCCAGGGCGAGCATCTTGCACGTCTCCTTGGCGATCGCGATCGCGTCGCCCGTCAGCATCTTAACGCTGATGCCCAGGTTCTGCGCCTCCGTGATCGTCTGCGCTGTGTCTTCGCGCGGCGGGTCGAACATCGGCAGCATTCCCAGGAGCGTCCAATCTTCACCTTCCTTCTGCACAGCGACGCCCAGCGAACGGAACCCGCGGTGCGCGAATTCCTGCGCCTTGGTCTTGTAGTGGTCTGCTGTCTCCTTGGAGCAGTTGGTCAGCTGGAGCACCGCCTTCGGCGCGCCCTTGGTGCACGTGTACCGGGTGCCGTCGCAGCTGGCAATTGTTACGATGCGCTTCGACACCGGGTCGAACGGCGTGAACTTCTCCGTCTTCCAGCCGCGGCGAAGGATCTCACGGGCCTTCGGGTACTGGCGGAGCGTGAGGATGGTCACTTTGTCGATCGGGTCCAGGGATTCGATGTTGTGAGACGAGGCCAGCACCGCCACCGCGAACATCCAGTCCACGTCCACGCCTTCCGCCACGTATGGCTCGCGGATGCTGAGTTTGTTCGCCGTCAGTGTGCCGGTTTTATCCGAGCAAAGGATATCAACGCCCTAGTCTTCGTCAGTGTCGCTCCGTGTTTTGCTGTTTGAGAGGGTGCATACTGCTAGAGATTCGATGGCTGTCAGTTTCTGCACGATGGCCTTCTTCTTCGCCAGGTACGCGGCTCCCACGGCCATGGTCGTCGTCGTGACTACAGGCAAACCGACGGGAACACCGATGATCAGCAGAGCAAGGGTGTAGTGCAGCAGCGTCTGCTGGCCCGGCGAGGCGATGGGGATGTGGCGGAAGAAGCCACCGATCCACGCCGCCAGAATCCACGCCATGACCAGGATCAACAGCGACGTTCCGATGTTATCCATGACGATCTCGAAGTGGCCCGCGCCCTTGGCGGACAGCACCATGCTGGCGGTCTTGCCGACAAACGAGTTCCTCGCACCGGTCTGCACCACCGCATAGGCCTTGCCGCGCTTGCAGCCGGTGGTGTAGTAGATCATCCCACCCATGTAGCGGTCCACGGCCAGGGACTCACCGGTGATGGCCGAGTGATCGCAGGCCAGGATGGGGTACCCGCGCTTGGGCTTCGACTGCGGTTGGTCCTTCTCGGGGTCCTCCCCGCCGCCCTCGGCTTGCTTTCCGGGCTTCTCGGGCTCGTTGTCCTCGAGATCGGACTCGGAGGTACTGCTGAGATCGCCTTGCTCCAGCATTCTCTTGTACTCCTCAAATCCATCGGGGTCGTTGTAGTCGCAAATCACCTTAGCGTCGCCAGGGATGACATGGCCCTCGGAAACGATGATCTCCACCGCGTGTTAGTTCTGGACTGCGTTACTGAGAGGCCAGAGAACCTACCACGTCACCTGGAACAAGCTCCCGAGCGAGAATCTCCTGCTGCTGGCCATCACGAATGACCGTTGCTCTCATGGCGATATCGCCCTTCAAGCTGGCGACCACGTCCGCGGCTTGCTTTTCCTGGTACCAACCCACCGCGGCGTTCAAGCAAAGAATACCGATGATGACACCAAAGTCGATCCAGTCATCCAAGCCCGCGGCAAGAAGCACGGCGAGTTCCATGACTACCTCACCAAGTCAGCTCTACTTTTTTGGGCTAGGCAGCACAGCAACATACCATAAAGAATCGGACCCCGAAAGTAGGATAGGATCTTGGCGATGGGGTTCTCCTTCTCGGAGGTCAATTCGTTCCAGCCCGAGCGACGCCGGCGGTCCGGCACTTCGCTGCTGGACAAGCCCTGGCGGATGTCCGTGAGGAGCCACTCCTCCGGGTAGCCCTGCTGCTGATCGACGTGCTTGACGAAGACCTTGCGCTTCTTCCAGGGCGCGTACCACACGCGCTTCATCTCCTCCTCGCCCTGCCCTTCGTCGCCTCGCCCACCCTCGCGATAGGTCGAGGCATACTTGACCAGTTTGCCGTACTCGTCGAGGTTGGCGTAGTCCTCCTTGTAGGAGACGCGGGAAACCCGCCGCGAGTCACGGCGCTGCTCCGAGCTCGAGGGCTGCGGTTGTGCGCCGCCGCCGCCGCCGCGTTCGACGTCGAGCGTGTTGGCCGCCGTGGTTGGCGCTCCTTGCTCAGCCATGGTGTGTCTTGGATCAAATCACTTTGCCTTATGCAGCAGGGGGAGGGGAAGGTGGGGGTTACCCTCTCTCTTTCTGTTTCTCTGCTGTCCTCCGTTCCGTATTACGAACCGGGAGGGAAAAGACGGCGAAAGCGAGAGAGAGAGCTAGAAAGAAGAGGATGAAGAAGCGAAAGCAAACGATAGGCTGGGAGAAATTCACCATAGGCCTCTTTTCCCCTACAGCACAAAGAGAAGATGCAAGAGAGAAAAGGCTTGACTAGCAGTGAGCGGCGGAAGTGCAGGGGAGCAGCGCGGACGACATGTGCGGAGAATCACCCTTGTGCAGATAATCATGCTGACGTAGTAGATTTGTCTTTTCTACAAAAAGCTCCCGGGTTGCTGCGGAGTGAGAGTTCGGTGTAAGAGGCCCGGTACTGTACCTTAACCTCCCCAGGTTTACGTGGGTGGTGGTGTAACAGTGGTTTGGTTCGACCGACCGCCATGCTCCCCCAACGAATGGGGTATGACTCGTTGATTCGACCACTCGGAGAGGTCTTGACGTATGAGACATGGTGCTTTCAGTGGGTGTACCGACTGAACCCGTCTGGAGAGTGCCGGGCCGAGCGGACTATTGGGGATTGTCCATTCGATGAGTGAGGTGAATTGACTTGGGGATTTCCAAGGATCGGAAGGAGTGTCGACCAGGTAAGGACGCGAGGAGTGACGAGGAAAGAGGGGGGACGCCATGACAGCTGCCAGAGTGTGGAGTCTCATCCGCCAAGCTTTGTTGTAGAGTTGGTCTGAGTGGTTGAAGAGGTGAAGAGGTGAAGTGGAGGTAAGGTGAAGAATGAGGTGTTGACTGTGTATACTTCCCACGCTTGACCGATGGGGTTTAGCGGGATTGGCTCCGGATGCAACCCTTTCATCTAATCTACTCCATGCCAGAAAAAGTCTTAGACGTAATCGACTCATCATGAGTTCCTTCTTCCTCTTTTTGAGATTCTTCTCATCTTACGGAGAATTATCTCAGTCTCTTCTCCTCACTTGTAGTTAGCCGTCCATTCCGGATACAATGACGGCGCCCGCCCGGATAGTCCTGCAAACTTTGAATCTTGGTGGTGACGGCATGACTCCGGTCGATTGTTGTGTCTTGAGTTCGATTTGATTTGGGGGTTCAGATTGGGATTGGCGATATAGAGGGGATATGTACTGTAGATACGAAGTAGTTAGCTTGTGCAGTTGTTCGGTATTGAATGTAAAATGGTGGTCGTGTTCATTTCAGGGCGGAACGTATGATGCTATCTAGATATGTACCTCCAAGGCTAGGGTTTTATGCTGAGCGAAAGCAACAAAACTTCTCTTTATCTCTTCTGTCCGATCTCTTGCTCTTGATTCTATCTTCTTGAATGTCATTTGTAGAAGGTAAGTCAGAATCGATGATAGGATGTGGTATTTCGATGTGGTGGGCTAAAAGGTCCTGGGTCCTGCACTGTGTACTCTTCACCCGCTGTTGATCTCTCAGTTGTGGGATAAGGCTGCAATATGGGGATTTATGTATTCGGTAGATGACTCTTACAGAAGAAGAGATGGGATGACGGCCAATTGCTTAATTCGTCGAAAGTGGTCTAGTCTATCCATTTACTCTGTGATGAAGCTGTACGCGCAGCTTGAAGACGCTGGAGGGGGCACTGGAGGGGGCTGTCGAATAGTGGGCGATGTCTTGTCTGTTGGCCGGGCTCTGCCCTATCCCTAGTATATATGTGTTTTATATGATATGGTATGCTGCTGCATTATGCATATCGTGGGATGCTGTGCTGTGCTATGCTGTGCTATGCTATACCAAGCTAAGCTATTCTACCGCAATGCTTCTTGAATTATATCGTATATGCAATTTTCAAATGATATGCTCTAGTCATAGTCCGCTAGCCCTCTCCGCAAACCCGTGCTCCTCCAGCCCCTCGGCGCCCGTATCGGGCGTGGCCACGGAGGATTGCGACTCGGCGAATTTCTCCGCCGCGTCGTCGAGGCGGCCGTACACCCGGGCGTGCCGGCGGGGTTGGTTGGGGCCGGAGGCGGGGAGTTGGTAGCCTCGTAGTCTGTTCATGGGTATAATGAGTTAGCATGGTTTGGCTTTTATGGTATATTTGAATAGGTATGTATGTATGTGAGGATCTGTTTCCAG
This sequence comes from Aspergillus aculeatinus CBS 121060, assembly GCF_003184765.1. Taxonomy (NCBI): domain Eukaryota; kingdom Fungi; phylum Ascomycota; class Eurotiomycetes; order Eurotiales; family Aspergillaceae; genus Aspergillus; species Aspergillus aculeatinus. Next base: position 709,361 of record NW_020291475.1, read on the forward strand.
AAGGGCACGCACCGTGGTCCTTGACCCTTCGGCTCGGGGAGCTCCGAGCTGTATGTCCGCGAGAAGGTCTGGGCATCAACATCAAAAGTACCCCGTTCGATACTCTCGCGGATCTGAGCAAAGAAGATGTCCATGGTGTGGTGGTTGTGGATCTGCAGGAGGGACCACGCGAGCATCTCCTTGGCGGAGAGCAGATGGTGCAGGTAGGCGCGGTGGTGGTTGCGGCAGGTGTAGCATTCGCATGATTCCGAGAGCCGGCGGGTGTCGGTTTTGTGGTCGGGGGACCAGAGGTCGTAGGCTAATGGAGTGGACGTAGGAGATGATTGCGACTGCTGCTGCTGCGGCTGGAAGGTGAAGTCCAGGGCAATGCCGGCGTCGGAACATACACCCACGAAAGGAATGGTGTGCAGATCCGCGCCCAGCGAGACATCGCGGAGGATATCGTGAGGGGTGGCCGGCGCGCCAAACAGCAGTCGCGGAAGGTCGCCCAGCCCCTCCGACACGGCGGAGAGCGAGGCCGACTCGTACAGCGCCAGGCCCGAGATGTACGGGCGGAGGTCATTTTCCAAATCCTCCAAATAGATGGACTGCTCCGCGTTCTCGAGCGGCAGCACCGGGGCAAAGTAGACAGCATTCGATCGCTGCGTTGTGGCTTTGTGGTTGTACAGCTGTTCCGTGGCGTGCGTTGTGTAGGCGTGCGTCCGGTCGACCATCTTCCCGCGCCGCTTCAGTCCTGGGTTGTGGCCGCGCACCAGGTCAGCGAGGCCGACGACAATATCCGGCCGCAGGTGGCGGATGGCATCCAGGTAGTGCGTCGCCTCCAGTTGTCGGTAGCCCACCGAGGTAAGGATGGCGACCGAGTTGGGCGTGTTCGAGGGCGGGCATTTGATCGGCGGTTCGCGACGCGGGCCCATGATCAACAGCTGGTCGTCGGGTTGGCAGATGAAATTGCGCAGCGCCGACTCGTTGGCTGCCGTCGGAATCGTATATGCAGGAGGGAAGGGATGCTTCGGGGTTTGTCTTTCTATGACTGATCTGCGCCCCCACGGGCATTGATGTTAGCGGTTTTCTTTTTTTCTTGGTTGGTATGTGATATTGCTCTTGGGCGGTTGACTGGTTGAAGGGGCTGGGAAACGCTCGTACAATCTTCAAGTCCAATAAAGAGACTGCCAATAGCAGTTTGATCGCGCATGATATCATGTGTTATATGCGGAACGATTCCTCGAGATGTTAGAGGGATGTAGTGCGGCGTGGAGATGGGTTTCCTGCCCGCCACGGCCAGTCTTCCCAGCCGAGGGGTCAGAATCGAGGCTGTAGTGGTGAAGTTGAGCATCTCCTGCGGTAACTGAAGGGATGACTCGGGGTCCATGACGATCAGTGCGAGGCTGTATGCGACTGAGAGTCGCTGGAGAAGGGAAAAAGTTGAGTTGGAAGTTCTGATAGAAAGAAGATTCATGTGGAAATGCGGGAAGTTGCTGGGATCCCCGCGGTCTGTCCCGATCAGGCTAAGTGTTAGATTCTCTCTGGCTGATAACCAAATCCACCCTCGATAACTGAAGCCCGTCTTCTAAGCCTCCCCACGCCGATCATCTTTCACAACGAACTTCTCTGCTCACCACCAATCCTACTGTGATCTTCCCACATAATGGAAACACCGGCTCAACGTGGTGCTCTAATTGTCGTCGAGGGCTTGGATAGGGCAGGCAAATCCAGCCAGTGCGAGTCTCTACACAAAAGGCTCCACCACAAAGGCCGTGCAGTCAAATATGTTCGATTTCCAGGTACTCCTTAGACTCTTACAAACCACAGGCATGGCAAACTATATCTAACCACTGCCAAGACCGAACCACAGCCATCGGGAAGATGATCGATGGCTATCTGCGGGGCCAGTCACAATTGGACGACCATTCTATTCATCTTCTCTTCTCCGCAAACCGCTGGGAGCTGGCTCAAAGCATCGAGCAAGATATTGCCAATGGAGTCACCGTCATTGTGGATCGGTATTCGTATTCTGGTGCTGTGTACTCGGCCGCCAAGATGAATCCCACGCTGTCCCTGGAATGGGCATGGACGCCAGAGATTGGACTGCCTCAGCCTGACCTGTGTCTGTTCCTGAGTATCTCCCCGGAAGCAGCTGCTCAGCGTGGAGGGTTTGGTGTCGAACGCTACGAGAATGCGACCATGCAGAACCGCGTGCGCGAGTTGTTTCAGACGATCTTCCGCGTGCAACGGAGCGGGAATATCCGCACCATCGATGCGGGCAGGACATTCGAGGAAGTGGCGCAGGATGTTGAGACAAGCGTCATCGACTGCATTGCAGGCTTGGATGCAATTGGTCCTTTGAGGAAATTTGAATCAATCGCCCATTGACCTCTTATTCTACCCACACTAGCGAGCAGCGGCTGGCGGTGGCGTCATTGCTCATTCTAGCGTGTATATCTCTTCGCAGTCGCTGTCTTCTATAATGATCTCGATTCTGGTCGATGTAGGCTGGGATCGTGACTCCATCAAATTTTCCGACTCAAGGTCCGCATCTAATGACTCAGTCCAGTTCTCATCTAGACTGACGTCGTCAGGGAGATCCGCTTCTCGAAGGTCAACTGCTGTACGCTCGTTGCTGGTATCATCGACGCCGACACGCCCTTGCTCTGAAGTGACCCTGGAGCCTCGCTGAGTCGCGTCCGCTTTAGTCTTCTTCCTTTTCGCTCGCGGATTGTTCGCTCCGCAGTTGCGCAGCGTCAGCTCCTGCATCAACAGCGACCATGGAACCGTCGTTCCACACCCCGGGCAAGCGCCACTGATTGGAACCAGCCGATCTGGCTCATCAGAAGTCTCTAAGAATCTTGTTGACAAACACAATAGATGACTTGTGCAATAGCAGTTATCCTGGGAGCAAACCACTACCATTTCTGCGTCTGGCACCAGCTGTGCCGCGCACACCCCACACCGACAGCTCTCCGAGTCCTCTAGAAGGAACATGGCCTTATCTATGTAGTCTTGCATATGCGTGTAGTTCACTTTAATCCCGGCGACACGTTTGACCTGCGCCTGCTCCTCATCACGTGGCAAGGGCGGTCTAGCACAGTTGCCATCGACAATCACCCCAATATGATCGGGAAGAAACCCCTGCACTCGATCTGCCAGGATTCTCCAGGTCTGATGCACATCGGCCGCGAAGAAGCGCACTTTGAGGGGCCAGTGCGCAAAGGGCGTAGACCGTAGAAATATATGTAGATCCTCCAGGTGAGCGTTCATGGACCTCCGCGAACCACGGCCTTTGGGTCTGGCCCCAGCGTTGTCTGGATGGTAGTTCGCGGTGATCTGTCTTGCCCTCTTGGGGTTCTGCCAGGCCCATCTATCGACCGGTTAGATTTGCGCGGGCATGCAGGGCATGGGGAAGGTTGCTTACTCGAATTGCAACGCGGCCACTCGGCTCGTGAACCCTTCGACGGTCAAGACCATCTCCCACGGCCGTTTGTCGTCGTGGTGTGTCCTGCGTGCACCGCCTTTGGATTCACCATTATGCTGGGCCAGGCGTCTGGCGGGGTGTGGAGTGGAGCCGATGTATAGACAAGCGTGCTTCTTGGTGGAGCGGAGGAGATAGCAGCAGTAGTATGCTGGGATGGGCTTGGTGTGATCGAGGTCCATTTGTTTGACAGACACACGCACAAGCTGGGGTATTTGACTCGGCCTACTGTAGTTTGAGATCGGGGTTTATTTGAAGTGCTTCTAATTCCTACCGTACCGCGGAGATTCTTGGCCTTGGTTGACGGGGATGGTAGGCTGAAAACAAAAGTCCCAGAGTCACATGACAGGGGAGTTTGGCAGAAGTAAAATTTCTCTCGAGATACTTCCTATGGTACATAGCATTCGTGAAAGGACGTAAGTTCTTAGCGACCGTAAACCATCATACACAAGATAGAAGTAGCTCTATCGATGACTCTTATGCTGTGTAGAGTTTGTTTCTATCTGGGTGTGTGTCAAGATTGATTGTGGCCTGAGGCATGAACGAGAGCCCAAGGCTGGCCTCGGCCAACATAGGGTGGTGGGCTAGCCAACTGGAACATCAATCATCATCAGCATTGCATGACCCGGACCAGTTCAGGTACCATCCGCACCACGAACCAAACAAAGAGTACAGCGTACACAACCCATGCTGCAGAACAAGCAGTCAAGGGTATTCCGGGACCCCCAGAAAACCCTTCTTCGTTTCAGGTGTCGCATGATCAAAATCCTCCGCCTTACTAACCGAGGGACGCCAGTTGCTAAGCACTATCTATGGCGTACATCCGATGCAGCTGGAATGTCCGGATTTCTCTCGCCTACGGACTAGATGCCATGCCTACTCGTATCTCACGGCTGTTTTCTCAAGTGAGCAAGCTATATTCCAAGGTTGAGCCATTTGCCATGATGACTGCCTCGTTGGCCACATACCAAAGGGATTTGCCATTGCAAAGGGCTGAGCCACCGATCCTCTGCCCGGTGAATGACTGCATGTGATTATCAAATAGGCATAGTATGCGGACTCGGGGCTCGACTAGCAGCTGGATCGGTAGTCCGTCCGTCTCAAGTGAGCATTGCCTGATTTTTATCTGACCAGGGGATGAAGGCCGGCCAAGTCTCCTCCATCCCACCAACTTGATGTCCACGATCCACGGTCCACGGTCCACGGTCCTCGTCGGTTGAAGCATCGACTACCGGAACCATACTGTTTGGGGTGGTCTGTTGAGCGGTGATGTGGTCAAAGGTGTTTTCTCAAACCTGGTTTCTAGAAGCTTGATTCGACGACACTAGAGAGAGAGATCTGGACAGTTCAGTTGTTCTTCAGGTCGATGACTGACTGACTTGGCACAAGAGCATTCTGTTTGTCATGGTGGCATTCCCTCGGAAATGTGAGGGCTGGGAGGCTGGCAGGACTACATTACAAGATACAAGATACAGGATACAGGATACAAAATAGTCTAGGTCAAGGCCAAGGCTCGCTGTGTACTGTAATGTAAGTGTACTGTCAGTCAGCAGAGTACGTACAGGACAATACTTTGGGACCCTCTTTAGCATATAGGAACGTCTCTTGTTTTTTATTTATTCTCTTGATCTGGTGAGAATCTGTAGATTCCAAGTGATTGATAGCTGGAGAAAGAGCAGGCGAACTTTACAATCCTATTATATCATCGAAGCACATCTCTATTGACCGGAACCGACCAGAGGCTCATCCTCCTATCCGAGACCGGGCAGTCCGCCTGTTTCAGTCACAAGTCGTTACATCACCGTTTGCGGGTTGCGGGAGAATATCTTACCATTCTTACCATACATCGGCGGTAATTCATTGTAATTGAGTACCCAGCCTGAGGCCGTCCGCAGTTGATGGAATTACCTCCATTGATGGATTGGATCCTGACCTTTTTTGACCTTTTTTTGCTCTTGCAAACTCTCTTTTCCTCTCTTTTCTGGTCGGACTCGCTTGTCTCTCTCACCACCCTCCTTTTCCTTCTCTCTCTTGCCTTGGCCTGTCATTGCACAAACATTGGGCCTGTCAAGTTTCCTGTCAAGGTAAGCAAGTCATGGGAAGAACTTCATTCTCACCCAACACTCACTTGAACTACACACGACACTACACTACACTACACTACTCTCACTAAGTCCCTACACTACTACTACTACTTCCGGCTACGGCCATTTGCCAATCGTCACTGCTAAGTGCTACTTGCTAAGTGCTAGCTAACTCACCTATCTTTCCATCCCCCCCATATTCAGGCTACATACTAGCTACCGTGCTGCTACCGTGCTAATAACGAGGTCTACTTGACTTCCTCCCGTCGTCAACAACTGAACCTCCCCCCCAACTGCTCGACTCATACTCGGCATCAGCTTCGTTTCCTACTTCCACACTCTTTCAGTATTTTCTCCTTCTCTCTCTTCTCCTTTCTCACCTAACCCCCAGCCCCCCATCAAACAAATCATTATCACTCCCTCCCGGTGGGCACGTTACCAGCTTGATCGACTTCTTGTTCCTTTTCCGAGATTCTCCACACTAACCCTCCCGGGTTCATCTCGGCCTTCCCTGGGAACATCTGCTGGCTACCCTTTCCCTTCCCACCCACTCCCCTCCCCCCATCATCAAATTATCCTCCTCCACTCTCTTTCTCGACCCTCCCTCCAGTTTTTACCCTCCCGCCCCATCTTATCATCCGATCTTAAGGATCTTCGTCCAAACCTCTGCTGACCGCCCTCCTGCTGCTGACAATCCTCTCCTTCCTCTTGGCCTTGGCCTCCATCCATGTGTTTTTCGCATCGGATGCTGGCCCCCTTCCGTCCGCGGTAAACCTACGCGCAAATTCGCCCTCCTCTCGATCCGCGCCTACGCTGTGAGAGATGGTGGCTCCGGCCTCAGCAGGAGGTCCCTCCGCGGGCATTCAGCCTTCAGCGAGTCGCCAGCCTACCCGATCTTCCAGTACCCATCCTTCGCATTCTCACAATGTTCCCTTGAGCGCTCGACGGTCCGCGCCCCTCGATTTGTCCACGGTAGAGCGGCGTGGCCAGCCCAATGCCCCCCGAGAACCAACCAAGCGAGTTCGGCCTCATGGATTAGAAGAGGCACCAACCTATCGTCCGACGGAGGAGGATTTCAAGGACCCTGAAGCATACATCCGCAGAATCGCGCCGGAGGCCAGTAAATATGGAATCTGCCGAATCATTCCCCCGGAAAATTGGCAACCGCCCTTCGCTATAGACACTGAGGTATGTTCGTTGCGTGCTTTCGTTGACGCGCCCCTTGTTCCTTAACTGGGAAGAGTCGCGTGGGATAACGTGCCTCGCGAAGAGTGAAGCGGCTAACCAGATCACCCTCCAACAGCGTTTCCATTTCAAAACCCGTCGACAGGAGCTCAACTCGGTCGAAGGAGGTATGCCCCCGCGTTCAGCCACGTCTGCCGCCGGTGGAGCTCCGCAGCCCAGTTCTGACCCGGAGCCAGGGACTCGTGCAAACTTGAACTACCTCGATCAGCTAGCCAAGTTTCACAAGCAACATGGTACCAACCTCAATCGTTTCCCCAGCGTCGACAAGCGCCCCCTGGACCTGTATAAACTGAAAAAGGCAGTCGAGGTGCGTGGCGGGTTCGACTCAGTCTGCAAGATGAAGAAATGGGCGGAGATTGGTCGCGATCTAGGCTACAGTGGCAAAATCATGTCGTCCCTCTCCACATCGTTGAAAAACTCCTATCAGAGATGGTTACAGCCGTATGAGGAATATCTACGTGTGGCTAAGCCGGGGGTCCAGCAACAACTGGAGCTTGAGCATGGTGGCCCATATACGCCGTCGCCCCACCCGTCGCCCATGCCCAAGAAACCAGCTCCCTTAGAAAATGGCACCCCTTCGGCAACGCCGCAGCCGATAGCAAGCGCACCTGTCATTGCCTCGAGGGAGGTGGAAGCGACTCCAGAGAAACCCACTCCACCAGTTGAGCCTACACCGCCTCGGCCGATTGCTTCCGGTTTCACTGCGGTTAACACTTCCGGTGGCTTTACTGCGGTCAACCGGTCTCCGTCTTTTGTGGCGGTGAATAGCGTGCCGGCAGTGAAGCGCGAGGCTGATAATGGCTCACTCACTCCCAAGAGTGTAGCCGAACACCCGGGCAATGGTCACGGCGCTCCGCCCATGAAGCGCGCGATCAGCCACGAGAGTGGTTCTCAAACGGAGAGTGGCGAGCTCGATGCCAATGGCCGTCGCAGCAAGCGTCTTCGTAAAGGTATTTGCCGCTTGCCTGCGAGTCATTTGGTCCTAACTGACACAAACAGACGCGCCTTTGCCAACTGTCTCTGGGTCTCATATGAGTCTTCTCCGCCCTGCTCCGCCCCGTCAACGCAAGACGGACATTCGGAAAAATGGAGATGTAAGGCCTTCTTGGGTGTACGGCTGCAGAGCCTTTGCTAATGAGTCCTAGAAATGTGAAGTCTGCGGTAAATCCGAAGACCGGCCATCAATCCTGCTCTGTGATAGTTGCGATCATGGATATCACAAGTCCTGCCTCGATCCGCCTCTCACCACAACTCCCGAGTACGATTGGCATTGTCCCAAGTGTCTCGTCGGCACAGGGGAGTTTGGGTTCGAAGAAGGTGGGGTGTATTCGCTCAAGCAGTTCCAAGAAAAGGCGAATACATTTAAGCAAAAGTATTTCGCGTCCAAAATGCCATTCGATCCTGTCCTCAACACTCACAGACGCGAGTCTGAAGATGATGTCGAGCGTGAATTTTGGCGCTTGGTGGAGAGCTTGACAGAAACCGTTGAAGTCGAGTATGGTGCCGATATCCATTCGACCACCCATGGAAGTGGTTTCCCTACAATTGAACGCAACCCTCTCGATCCATATTCGGTTGACCCCTGGAATCTCAACGTGTTGCCGTTCCATGGGGACTCGCTGTTCCGCCATATTAAGTCCGATATCTCCGGAATGACGGTTCCCTGGGTCTACGTTGGTATGTGCTTCTCGACCTTCTGTTGGCACAATGAGGATCACTACGCGTATTCGGCCAATTACCAGCACTTTGGTGCCACCAAAACCTGGTATGGCATTCCCGGGGCCGATGCGGAAGCGTTCGAAGACGCCATGCGGCAAGCAGTACCTGAACTGTTCGAAGGCCAGCCGGATCTTCTCTTCCAATTGGTCACCCTGATGCCACCCGATCAGCTCAGGAAAGCTGGTGTCAGAGTCTATGCTCTCGATCAGCGAGCTGGACAGTTTGTCATCACCTTCCCTCAGGCCTACCATGCAGGTTTCAACCATGGGTTCAATTTCAATGAGGCCGTCAATTTCGCTCCGGCTGACTGGGAGCCTTGGGGCGCCAGGGGTGTTTTGCGCCTGCAGGACTTTCGGCGACACCCGTGCTTCTCGCATGACGAGCTGCTCCTGACAGCTGCCGCCCGCGATTCGTCTATCACCACCGCCAAGTGGCTAGCACCAGCTCTGCAGCGTACTTGCGTAAGGGAATTGAATGATCGGGCCGCCTTCGCCGCACGCCATCGTGAAGCCGCTCCGCACAAATGCGCCCTGTACTCCGAGGACCCCGCAACTGGCGACTGCCAATTGAAGTTTGTTGTCGAGGAGGAAGACCTTCCCGAAGATGACTATCAATGCCATCATTGCAAGGCATATACCTATCTCGCGCAGTTCCGGTGCCGGAAGACGGGGAAAACCGTGTGTTTGCCACACGCCGAAACATACGACTGTTGCGGAGAATCACTAGCGCAACGACTACTTGGCCCGGATCACGTACTGCGTTACCGCCTGAGCGACGAGACCCTGAAGGCCGTGGTGTCGAAAGTCCAGGAACGCGCCAGGATCCCAGAGGCATGGGGGGAGAAACTCGACAAGATCCTAGAAGACGAGCCCAAACCCCAATTGAAGGTCCTCCATAACCTACTAAGCGAAGGTGAGAAAATCCCATACCATCTGCCTGGTCTCCCAGATCTCGCGGCCTTTGTCCAGCGCTGCGATAAATGGGTTGAAGAAGCAACCAATTATATTACCCGCAAGCAGCAGAACCGGAGGAAGAACGAGAAGGCGTGGCGCAAGGGTACTTCCAAGGCTGCGCAGCTGGAAGAACGTGATCGTGAAGTTCGCAGAGTAGAAAACATCTACGCCCTTCTTACAGAGGCTGATAAACTGTCGTTCGACTGTCCACAGATGGCGGCACTGGAAGAGAAGACCCGCGAGATCGAGCAATTCCGCCAGGACGTTAACGTTGCCCTCATGAACCCCCACATCCGATCGGCCCAGGAAGTCGAAGATCTGGTGGAATCCTCTCGCAATTTCAACGTGGAAATACCCGAGGTTGAAAGACTAGAGCACATCCTCCGACAACTGAAATGGAAAGAAGACGTGCGCCGCAGGCGCGACCAAAATTTGACCCTCAAGGACTGCCAGGAGCTGATTCTCGCCGGCGACCAGTTGAACTTACCAGACACCAACGACCACCTGATCTACCTCAAGGAACTCGCTCGCCTTGGTGAGGCCTGGGAAGCGAAGGCTAAAGAACTAATGGCCGTGGAATCCGTTCACTACCAGCAATTGGAGGCTCTCTCTGCGCAGGCGTCTCGCTTCCCTGTCTCCCCCGAGACCCTTGCCGCTGTAGATGCCATATTAACCAAACAACGTGAGGCGCAGAAGAGGATCCAGACCCTCTATGAGAAAAGCAAGGACCCGGATTACCAGAATCGTCCCAAATACAAGGATGTCCGAGAACTAATGGAGTCCTTGGAGGGATTGAACAGTCGGCCGACCGGCGCGATTGACCTAGAGCGGGAACAAAAGCGCCATGAAGACTGGATGCGCAAAGGAAAGAAGCTTTTTGGCAAAGCCAATGCTCCGCTGCATATTCTGAAATCTCACATGGAGTATGTGGAGAAGCGGAATTCCTATTGCTTTGATCTGGAAGATCGTTGCCGGCCTCCTGTTGAGCCTGCGTCGCGAGACAACAGCCCAGATGGTCTGCTGGAGAGCAATCCCGCTCCTAGCATGTGGGGCGGGGGGAAATCACGCAAGCGAGATGTGTTCTGCATCTGCCGACACTCGGAAGCAGGCATGATGATTGAGTGCGAGGTCTGTCATGAGTGGTGAGTTCACTGTTCAATCGGTACTCTGGATGTTGTTCTAACGTTGGCCATAGGTATCATGGAAAGTGCTTGAAGATTGCCCGCGGAAAAGTCAAGGAATTCGACAAGTACACTTGCCCGATTTGCGACTGGCGACAGAAGATCCCTAGGGATGCTGCTCGTCCGAAGCTAGAGGATCTCCTCGAGTGGCAAGCCGAGATCCCTGGTCTGCCGTTCCAACCCGACGAGGAAGAGATCCTGGACAGTATCGTCAATCAAGCAACCACGTTCCGCGACTTCCTCCAGAGCTTCACGAATGCTGCCTGCACGACTACCGAGGAAGTGCCCACGCTGATCTTCTACTTGCGCAAAATCGAGGGCGCGGAGGTTTTGTTGGCGTACGAAACGAACTTCTTCCGTCAGGAGATCCACAAATGGGCGCCTGTTGCACCGGAGGCCCCGCCTATCCTGGAACAGTCACTTTCCACCCGCAAACCTCGGCCGACCAAGCAGCAGAAGATCATGGCACAACTTGGCGTGGAGCGACCCGAGGATCTTCCCCCGCATCTACGCTCCAAGCAGCCCAACCCAGTCAAACGCAAGTCCATTGATATCACCACGGGTCGGCCTACCCTGCTTCAGGCATCTCCTGGCGGCGGTGACGGTTCCAATTCGGAGTCAGGGCCTACCTTGACCATGGGCGATCCGCAGAACCCGCCGTATCCTTTCTCTGCCAGTTACACTCTCTCTGCGTCTGACTCGACGCCGGCTTTTGCGCCGGGATCCTCCGCTTTCTTGCCCCATGTCTCCTCGGCAGACTCGCCGTCGTTCCCTCCTCGATCGCCTCCCCTCCATCACTCGGGTCTGGATACGTCTCTGTTCAGCTCCCCACGGTATACTCGGGATCATCACGACGGCCCTCCTGGGGTTGTTGACTCTCAGGATCCCTTCGACAGTAGTCCTCGGCAAAACTTGGACGATGTGTTTGCCGATCTTACTAACCAGGACACCGAAGGAGATCAGGAGGCGGAGCCCGAGCCCGAGCCCATGGAGAACACACATGCCAACGAGGCACTGGAGGTTCTTGATGTGAGCAACGGCGAGAGTCATTCCGAGCTTCCGGATGACGAGTCTAGTGATGATAAAGTCAATGGCCACGTGGATGTGGACGACATCGAATAAGCGCGCTTTTCCCCCCTCTTCTTCCTCTCTTCTCTCTTCCTTGTTAGATTCCTTGACCTTGCATTCAGGCATTCGGCGGCGTTCCGAAATTTTCATCTGGTGGTTTTCTGTGTGTGGTTCATGAACGAGTAACGGTGTTGACGTGTCTGGGGTTTGATTTCGAGTACTACGGTGCTTTAATACTTTTTGTTATGGACTCGGTGTATTAAAAGGACCAGGCGAGCAGGGTCTCATCCATGCGTTGTTTGTTTCGTGTTTGTTATTAATGGCCTGAGCGCCCGATGTACAATGTCATCTTCCTATCTCTTCATGGTATTATCATTTTCTAGTCTTGTATACCCGTGCTTGTTCGTATACCGTGCTAGTTCATCGTATGACCCGTGTATCTAATCCAGGTCGTGGTCCAGGCTACATAACGCTACAACAGTCCACCACTCTTCAGGACTAGGTAAATCACTCAGCATCAGCATACGCACTCAACGCCGACTGGCCCCCGGTATGTATAAACAGCACATTCACCGCGTCGCCGGGCTCCTCCGCGAGCTTCCCAGGCCCAGTTTCAGACTTTCCCCTCCCCCTCCGCCGCCGCCAATCCTCCTCCAACTCGCCCGACCCCACCCAATGCATCATCGCCCGCGCCACCTTGGCCGTATACACGGGGTCGAGGACGACGGCCTCCGTGTGCGCCACCACGTTCATGGCCTGCTTGGTCTCCGCATCCAGCACCCCGTACCCGGCACCCACGAACCGCTCCTCGAGCGTCACATCCGCCGCCGTGATCTCGCGCTGCGGATCATCCAACCCGATCAACTCGGCCGCCTGCCGCGCGAACCGCAGCACGCGCTCCTCGTGGTAGGCTCTGGGGCTGGTGGGCGACGTGAGCACGCCGATGATCTTGCGGGGTGGGCGGGGCTGTTGCTGCTGCCGTGCTGCTGCTGCTGCGGTTGCTCGTGATTGTTGTCCCTCTACCTTCTCGAGCAACTTGAACCCCGCGATCAATCCGCCCAGGGTACTTCCGCTGCCGCAGGCGACGAAGATATAGTCGTACCGTGACTTCGGCCAAGATTCGGCGTGCTGTGGGGCATCTCCCTCCTGCGCGGCAATCTCAAACGCACCGCGCGCGTACCCCAATCCGCCGAGGGGGTGCAGACTGGCTCCCGAGGGGATCCAGTAGGGGATCTTGCCCTCGTGGGTGCGGAGGGTGTGCATGATTGATGCGATGGGGTCGTTGTCGGGGTTGTTGTTGTTGTTGTTGCCGCCGCCGCCGGCGTTTGAGTCTTCCTTCTTGGCCTGGACATTCGCCGAGTCGAGCAGTCTGACGTCTGCGCCAAGGAGCTTCGCGAGCTGGACGTTGCCGATGCGCGCGAAGGCGCGCGGGTCCGGCGCGGTGCGCCATCCGCCGCCGGTGGTTTTGTGGAGGCACAGCACGGCGGAGAGGTTGAGGTGGGTGGCTAGGGCGGCGACTTGGACGGTGTGGTTGCTTTGGAGGGCGCCTTCTGTTATTAGGGTTGGTTTTGGAGGGGTGGAGCTTGATGATGGCGGTGGTGCCGGTGCACATGCACTCCCCCGCTCGGGGCTGGGGCCCAGTCCCCCGTATTGCGGGGCGGGCGAGAGGATGTCTGGGATGAGGTATTCGAGCTTGCGGTATTTGTTGCCGGAGCAGGCCAGTGGGGAGGCTTGGTCTTCGCGTTTGGCGTGCAGGGTTATTTGGGTTTGGGGTCGGGGTTTGGGGAGAAGGTGTTTGGTTAGGGCGGGGAGGGGGTGGATTGGGGATGGGTGGGGGTAGAGGAGGGGATGGCGCGGGATTTGCGCGAATGCTGGGGGGAGAGTTAAGGGTGCCATTGTTTGAGGATCGATTGATGGATGTGTTTTTGAGGTGGTGAGGTTGAGAGGTGAGAGGAGTAGTTAGTATATAGCGGATGTCTGCGGGGTCTCCGTCAGCGGGTTTCCACGTAGAACTTAGGGCTGCGCTTTCCCAGGAAGCTGAAAGAAAGGGGGGTCCGGGGGTTCTCCCCCGGGAACGGACAGGAGGAGGACTGAAGTGGGAGTAGTGGGATTGGAATAGTTTGTAGTTGTTGGAGAGGAGTGTACGGAGTACATACATCGTGTGTTAAAGGATGGGCACGATAGCGGTGAGATTCTGCCGCGATGATGTCTTAATGGCAATCCAGTCGGTGAGAGGAGAAACTTCTTGATATCGACATCGACGACGAGCTTCGTTCTTACGCTGCCAAGTCAACGCCCACCCAAGCTCACCATGCCAGCCCTCGATCGGAGTCTCTTCAGATTCCTCGCTCAATCCCTGCAAACACATCACCGCTTCCTGGCCGGTCGCATCACGCGCCCGGAGGAGACTCCGATCTACGTCATCGGCAACCCGTCGGCGGACGTGGACTCGATCGTCTCCGCGCTGGTGTATGCCTACTTCGCCCATCCACGCCCTCACGTTCCCCTCATCAACCTCCCCGACGTCCCCTCCGGCCCCGAGCTGCGCCGTCTCCGCCCGGAATTCCTCGAAGCCCTGCACCTGGCCACGCACCCCGCGGCCCCGACCGAGCAACCATGGGAGATTGAGGCGGACACCACCGCGGACCTCCTCCGCAGCCACCTGCTCACCGTCGCCGATTTCGCCGCCCACCTCGCCCAGTCCAATGCTGCCGATACCCTGCCGCTTGTCGACGCCGTCCTGGTCGATTGGAACGCGCTGCCCAACCGCTCCCCCTCCCAAAAGGGCCAAGGCACGCTCCCCGGCCTCGAGGCGATCACCTTCCAGGTCGTCGGCTGCATCGACCACCACGTCGACGAGGACTTCCTGCCGCCCATCGCGGCCGACCAGCCGTTCCTCATCCAGCCCACGGGCTCCTGTGCCTCCCTGGTAGTGAGCATGTTAGAGCGAATGGGCCGGTGGACGCCGCACCCTCTTTCCTCCTCCACCTCCACCTCCACCACCACGCCATCCCCCCAGAACCCAGCAACCGCCGACACCAGCCCGGAGGAACTAACAACCGCCGCGGCCCACGAGCACCAACTCTCCAAACTCGCCCTCGCGCCCATCCTCATCGACACAGCCAATTTCACCGCGAAGGAGAAAGTCACCGACGCCGACACGCTATCCTACAGCTTCCTCCGGGCGAAGATCAACAGCACAAACTGCCAGCAACAGGTGGGGTCCATCGCCGTGGGCATCTCCTCCGGCGAGAAGCTGTGGGACCACCACGCGTTCTACCGGCGGATCGCGACGGCCAAGGAAAACAGTCTGGAGCTGTTGACCGTGCCCGAGGTGCTGGGGCGGGATTACAAGGAGTGGGTGGAGGTTCCTTCCTCTGTTTCATCCTCCTCTGTTGCCGATGGCAGCAGCAGCAGCAGCAAGGATGGGGGTGACGACGACAACGCGGCAATCAAGATCGGAATCTGCTCGGTCGTCAAGTCGCTGCCCTGGGTGATGCGAAAGGCCGACTCCAACGCCTCGCCGGATCGGTTCCTGGACGAGCTGGTCGCGTTTGCACGCCACCGCGGCCTGGATATCGTCGTGCTGATGACTGCGTTCGCGGGGCCGGCTGCTGCTTCTGCTTCTGCGTCTCCCGCGTCTCCGGGAACGTCCACGTCCCCGGGGAAGGAAGGACGGTTCCACCGCGAGATTCTCGTCGGCGTGCCCTCTTCCTCGGAGCGCAGGCCCACCGCCATCGCGGCAGCGGAGGCTTTCGTGCAGCGAGGCCGGAAGGAGCTGGGGCTGGAGAAGTGGCGGGCGCTGCTGGACGAGGACGAGGCGGCCGTGCAGACGTGGTTGGACTGCATGGAGCACGACGACAGCCACAGACACGAAAACATGTGGATGGGGGTGTGGGTGCAGGGCGATGTGGCCAAGAGTCGGAAGCAGGTCGCTCCGTTGGTCAGGGAGGCGGTCCTTGCTGTCTGACGCAGGCATTATCGCTCTCGCTCTCGCTGTGCGTGGTTGGTGGTTGGTGGTTGGTGGTTGGTGGTTGGTGCGTTTCTTGCGGTGTATATATCCCCTGCATTTAGACCGATCTATAGTATCGTATAGCATAGTAGTATTATATAGGATAGGACAGGATAGGACAGGATAGGACAGGATAGGACAGGATAGGACAGCCTAGTATAGTATAGTCAAGCATAATGATTGGATAGGACGGTATAGTATCCTACTAATTCCCTAGTAAATCCTAATTCGAATGTGAAGAAGATTCATGTGTGTGTATCTATGTGACCAGCCGTAGATCATTCAGACATCATACAATAGTACAAACAAACAAGACACAGAAAGTACAGGTCAGGTAAGTTGAGGGAAGGTATGCAATGCAACGTTTTTTGCTTGCTTGCTTGCGTGCTTGCTTTGCGTGCTATAGAAACGAAAAGGAGTCAAGACGAAACCGAGTAACGCCGCACAATGGGAAGAGTTTTGGGGAAGGGGGGGAATTATGATTATATAATTCAGATTCCCAAAGGAAGGGAAACAATCCCGAATGCAATGCAAAAAAAGGAGAGGAAAAGCAACAAACACAACAGGGTGTGACTTGGCCCCTCTCCCCTCCGAGCAAGGAATAATGTACACCCTGCAGCAGTGGGACACGTGCTGCAGAGTGTAGATGCAAGTGCAGTGAAACAAATGCAAGGGTGCAACAGAAAAGAAAAAAAACCCAACCCTGGGGCTTCAGACGATGCGGTCTATGCTGGATGTAACCATCAAGGTAAGGAAGACAGTAGGAAAAAAAAGGATATGCATGTTAAGTTGGGTTGCAAAGGATTCGCATGGGTAATGCAATAGCCAGAATAAAGTTACTGACGGAGGGTAAGTTGCTACGTCAGTAGCATTCCCATTCGCAGAATACACACCATCGCGCAACGCGGTCGGCGAGAACCAACCCCCGCCAGATACCTCGTTCCCCAATCTTGATGACCGTCTCCCACACGCTGCCATCCGCCGTGGCGTCCGTGGCGGAATCGGCCAGGCTGTTGGAGCTGATCATGTGGTCGGCTTTGCGCGTCAACCGCAGGATCTTGCCCGAGGGAGACTGGATGGCCAGCTTGGCCGGCTTCTCCCGCCCGGACAGCGAGCGACCGGAGGAGATGGCCGAGGTGGAGGCCGAGAACTCGTTCGAGACGGCGGAGACCGACGATCCTCCCGCGGAGCTGGACACCATGCTCAAGGCACTGGCCGGCCGCGAGTAGACCGACGGCGACACACGACCACCACTGACCCCGAGATCGCTGCCGCCCGGTTGATAGGGGGACGAAGCGGGGTGCTGGCGCACGGCAAACACAAAGGTGTTGCTCACGGCCAGCTTGGCGCACTGCGGCTGGATGATGTATAGATCGTGCCGTTGGGCATGAGGGGTCGGATGGCGTAGCACGAAGTCGTAGGGCGGATTGTCTCCCGTGTGGATGATAGGAAGGGCAAGAGCCAAGGGATGGGGGATGTCTCGGCTGGAGTGCATGAGCCCCTTCTTGCCTGCATAGATCTTGACCATGCCTTGTCCCTCATCGCCCGGTAAGACCGCCTTGACGGTGATCCGTTTCTGTCCATTGATCCAGTCAGGCTGGACGAGAGCCCGTTTGCGCACCGTCTCTCCGTTCTCGAAGCAATCGCCATCCGCATCGCAGGCGAAACCGGGCGCTTCGACTTCGGCTGCGCATTCGACGTCTGCGGGAACGAGAAGACGGATCTGCATGACCTCGAGTCCCTCGATCCGGACCACGCTGGTATCATAGTCTGGGAACTGCATGTTTAGCTTGAAGTACGGCGGGCAGGCGGCTGGAAGAGCCATCAGGACATCGGGCGAGATGGGTGGGCAGATGTGCTGCTCATGGGGTGAGAGCGGAAGGTGGGTGTAACAGATCTCTAGAGGACGCGCTAGGAAGTACCAACTCTCGGCAACGGAAGAGTTGTTGGTGACGAATAGATTCCTTTGCGGGTTGGTAGGACTGGCTAGAGAACAATCCATGATGCGCCATTCACCATCCACGAGGACTGAGTTCCACCAATGGTTCGCGCGTGCAACGCCGTCGTATTCGTGCAATTCTCCTGGGGTTTTCAAGAAGCCTCTGATAACTTCAGCATGAAGACCAACGGCGGCACACATCTCCTTGACCAGAAACGCAACCTCTTGAGGGCTTCCCCGTTTCGTCTGTAGTACGCGTTTCAGGTCGATCCCAATTTCTTCAACCGGCTCGTCCCAAGCAATCTTCTCGCTAACCCAGGTGAAGATAGCCCGCAACCGTTGAATATCACTCTTGTACGGACGACACACATACCCATGGGCAAGGCTGGCCGGATTCGTCATTGGTGGCAGACTGTTGACGAAGCGGGCGCTCTTGTCGACCAGACTGAGATTGAAGGAGCCAAAATTGTTAGGTTCGCTGATGGGCAACCCATCAATGCTTTCGTCACCTTCCGCGGTCTCGTTGAGTTCCTCCACCGCGTAGATGACTGGGTGGTCCATCATTTGGCATCGCTCCGCTCTCTCAACCCGCTCATTGTGACTCGGAGAGCTGGCGCGGTTGACATCACGCCGCACCTGCACCCAATCTATGGCAGAGGCACTTCCTGCATCCCGAGCCGAGTCCCGGCTAGATTGCAAGGCACGGATCGGCGAGATACCTCGTCCTTTAGAGGGGGAGAAAGTACCACCGCTCTGACCAACCGCAATGCTGCTCCGAGCGTTAGCTGCTCCTGTCTTCGCCGACTCGAATATTTTCTTGAAGAATCCTGGTTTCTTGGCCTTTGGAGTAGACAGACCCCCAAGCACCCCTGCGGTCTCTTCCGGTGCAGCTTGAGCAGCAGACCATGGAATGGCGGAAGACGCGCCCTGTCGAGAGGTATTGTGGCTCGAATGATATGATATCCCTGTGAGTGGCGTCTCAGGTCTAGATACCCGAGATACATCGCTGAACCCTCGAGAGCGGAACGTATCAGTCGCTGTGTTTGGTCGTTCAGCTGGCGTCATTCTCCTAGCGTAGCTTCCGGCACTTGTTGCGCTAAATCCACCAGCTGATGGACCGCTCATCACACTGAAATTGGTTCGCTCGGTACTTGCTGTGAGACTAGTGCTGATGCTTTGCACCCCGCTCGAGGAAGTCGTGGTGCTAGATTTATTTGTGTAGCTGCGATTGAGTAGATCCTCACGGAGGTCCTGTCCTGATCGTCGTCCTCGAAGATATGGATATTGTGCCGGAATCGAGTTATGTCGGCCATGGTACGGGACGCCTCTTGGAGGAGGCGGTGGAGGCTCTTCGTCCTCCTCTGGCTGAATCTCCTCCGAGCCCTGTCGATTCTGTTCCTGCATCTGACGGAGGCGGCTCTCCATTCTTTGTACGTAATTGTTCAGCTGCGGAGGGCCATCCGGATAGGGGTCATGCGTCCAAACGCTGTTCCTATGTTTCTGGCTCCCAGGTTGCTGATATTCCTTGTACCCGTCGAATCCCATGGATGTTACGGGTCGGTTGGAAGTTCGCAAGGGTCGACTCTGATTCAATCCTTCGTAGGCATCTGGTGACCAGGGGTTATTGAACAGTGGCTGTGTCTGTGGCTGTGGGGATGGTGATTGCGTGCTTCGAGACAGCCCCATATCCTCCAGAGAAGTCATAACATCCTCCATTGCATCACGGAGAGGAGAGGGCGTAAGGCCGCGGCCCTCAGAATGGGCAGCAGGCGATGGTGTCCTGGGCATGGTAGCATAACGGTCGTTCATATCCAACCGCGATGGGACAAGAGGCCCAGGAGATGGCTGTCGATGTACCGCCACGCGATGCGGAGGCGGGGGCGGAGGCGGAGATTCTTCCCGTTCTTGCAGCTGTAAGGGCGAGATCTCTCGGGAAGATCGCCCGGGTATTGCTATACCGTGCCGATCGGGATATGGCGAGGGCATGTAGTCGTAGTCGGCGGGGATATGGGGAGACGCGGCATGAGATGGAGGAGTGGGATGCATTGTCGTTCGCACGGGAGGGATCAGTGGCATGTGAAGCTCGGGGTTATCAGACGGGTAAGGCGATACAGCTCGAGACGGGGGCCTGTTGCGGGGACTATCGGAAGGATACGGTGATACTGCTCGAGACGGGGGTCTCATGCGCGGGTTATATGGTGCCGGAGCGCTCGATGACAGGAGCGGATCAGGCTCAGCTGGAGGACGAGGTGACGCTGCGCGCGATGGAGGCCGCGACCGCGAGGGCGGCCTCGATACAGAGCTCCGATGCTTGACTGCGGTGGTTGGCGTTCGCAATGGTTTTACCTTTCCAGAAAGGCTGCCATCCCGGGGTGGCGTTTGTGGAATAGAGCTTGTCATCACGGGGGAAGACGACATGCCGCCACGAGACAACTCGCCCGTTGGCGCAAGAGCTTCCCTATGGGCCTGAAATGGTTTCCGGAAAACGGTCTTCGTCTTCTTCGGCGCCGAAGTAGGGTTCGTTATCGGAGAGACCGTTGCGGAAATCATGGGGCTTGTCGACCTAGTCACGGGTACAAAGTCCTCCCCAAGGACCTCGACGAAGTTGGATGGGAACAGACCCATCATGCGCCTGTCGCGCCGTAATCGACCCATCCACCATTGTCCATCTCCTGCGTTCAAACATTCGATAAGATCACCTTCCACAAACCCCAGATCACGTTTTGTCTCGCCTCCCCACGAGTATATGGCTCGACACCAGCATGGAAACCGGGCGGGGAGTTGGGGGGCGGCGGGCGCCATTGCGACTGCGGTTCCCCACGAACCTCCGACTGTATCGTGGCAGCGACCGGTATAGTGCGAGTCAATCAAAGATTAACTTAGGCTTGGTATCACGTCAATGGACAAGAATATTCCTGGAGTGAATGAGGTGGAACCGGAAAATACAAGGCAACGAGACGAGTCTAGTCCGAGGCGCGCTGTGGGTCAATCAAGCAACGATAACGAGAACATCAAGAACAATGAGGTGGAGCTGCAAACCCAAGCATGGTAGACTGCAAGCCGGTGAGATGGAATGATGTATCAGATTCCAGGGGCGGTGGGCTATAGGAATGCGACGGGGAAAGAGACTGCTCTCATGCAGCAGTACTGGGAAAGCAGGGCGCCTCGGTCATAACAGGGAGGGAGAAAGACCGAGGACACGGCGCGGGCGAGAAAGGGTGTGGGGAGGGGAAGATGGGATGAATGCAAAAGAGCGAGTAGGAGAAGACGAAAGTCAAAGACGAGCAGGAGCGATAGATAGCGAGAGTGAATAGCGACAGAGGATCTCGACACGACGGAGGGAGAGAGGATTGGTTGAGAGAGAGGGTGAGAGTGAGAGAGAGAGAGAGGGACGACGGGAGCTGAAGTGAACGGTGAGGCCCGATCGATGTTTTGGTGTTTACGTGGGCACTCGATCGGGCTTAGTGGGCGGCTTATCGATAAGCTTATTGCGCACTGTCCCCGTGGTTCAATTCGCCGCCGTCGGTTTCATTCATTCGTCTCCAGCTTCTCTTTCGTCTCTGGTTCCCCCGATTGCTGTTTGACGCCTTATCTACGATCCATGGTTCCTTTCTCCTGCTCCACTAAGCTTGTCTAAAACCAAAAACAACCATCAGGGGTCCAGACTTTCAATACAGCCTAAGAGAAGCAAGCACCGCGTCGTTGCTTTCGAGACTCGTACCACAAACACTGAACCCTGCAAATAATTACATTATCAGACAGACTGCTGATGAAAACTGGAACAAAGGCTGGAAAACAACCCATTATCAAGCGTTTGTCCTGCTCTAGCCGAAGATGACGCGCAACGAGTCCTTGTGCAGCGACCTTGATCGGTGGTTGTTGCAAACCCATATCTGAAGCAAATTGCTCAACAGCCACTGAGCTCATGTGCTAAACGTTGTGCATGCCTGACTAGGCAGGAATGCTGCCAATGTTGTTCAATTTGCGGGCGCAAATCAAGCACAAGGGAGTCTCTCTAACAAGCACGTCATGAGACAAGCCTTGAAGCTTCGAGGGTAGTCTTATGATCGTTCTATGTGTCCTCTCACTGATGCTTTAGCTTTGGCCTCGTTGTCAAGGGCAGTTCGTGAAAATCCAGTTTGGCCATCGATACCACTAGGGTCTCCTAGAATGTTGATTATATATCCCTGTGTCCGATCTGCTCTCGTGACCGATTTAACATTCATCACAAGAAGGACACTATATGTTTCTATGCTTCGCAGTCACGACCTGACCCTACTAGGAAGCGACCGACTCTGTACGGCCGTAACAATGCAGAGCCGTTAATGTTGACCAAGTTTGATTAGAGAGGAGCTCTAGATTCCCATGGCCCGAGTCTGGAAGCCAAATTCAGGGCGTATTTCTGATGCCTAGTAGATGGACCGGCACCTCTCATTTGGCACTTGGGTATCAGGCCCACTGCAGTACGATGTAGCGACCAGAGAACCGGACCTCTTCATCAGGACCGACAAGGTACATCGGAGATGTTATAGTGATGTATCATTCATACAGCTCAATTTGGTATGTGGCGCATTAGTGCTGTCGATTGATTATGTTGCTTGATGTGAGCTGTCACAGAGATTTTGATCTTATCTGTGACACAATAACATTGGTCACTTTAGGAGGGTTGTGTTGGACCCTACCTTAAATTGAAACTGCTGCCGTTCTCCTTTAATCAAAAGCAGGTTGTTTACGACATCAGTTGGGGAAGCATTTGCGAAGGCGAGTCCATGATGCCCGCTTAATGAAGGTTTTACTAGGTCCGCAGAACGGTATACCTAACCAATAGAG
This sequence comes from Aspergillus aculeatinus CBS 121060, assembly GCF_003184765.1. Taxonomy (NCBI): domain Eukaryota; kingdom Fungi; phylum Ascomycota; class Eurotiomycetes; order Eurotiales; family Aspergillaceae; genus Aspergillus; species Aspergillus aculeatinus. The sequence goes on from NW_020291475.1 coordinate 731,858, forward strand.
CCTTCCTTGATCAGAAACAGAAAATTTCTTAACAAACGACTACCCCGTCATTGCAGATGCGGAGGTTCAAAGAAGTCGACAGGACCAAAGTAGGTGGTAGCTACCGGTGTCGATTAAGCTCTTGCTAAGATATTGCCCATCTTCTCTCTCGTGGTTCAAAGACCATCATACTTGGCAACCAGGACAAATTGAGCTATAAGTACCCCGGATATCAAGTCCAGCGGCTTCCCAGGAAGGTAACTTTCTGAGGAATCCTACAATGGCATATCCAATCTATCCGGCCACTGACGGGAGGAGAAACTCGGGTGCCTAGGGGTGGGAATACCTTCTCACTGTCAGCAAGAATGGTATTTCCCATGAGCTGCTGATGACTATGTCACGTACTCATCGAGGAAGAATTGCGCGCTAAGCATGGCTTGGTCGATATGAACCGTCATACTATGGCCACGACAGCCCAGAGATTGCTTACTCCACGACAAGCAATTTGTTCTATGGGTTGTCTCATTGTGGCTGTCTGGGCCAAGCTCATGACGGGCGGGTTATTTGATATTGTAATCATGATTCGAGCTTGGTTCTGGTCATGACATCAATCAAGGCCTTGCTAGTGACATTCCACGCCCCTGATTCAGTTCATCGATCGATCATAGTATCTTTTGGCGGTGTCAACAAAGCAAGGCTGGTAAGCTCACCGTCAAGGCACGCACCCTGAGGTTTTAGGCATGTTTCCCGGTAAACTCCACAGATTCCGCCAAGCCAGAAATCTTACGGCCTGTGCCGTGGAATTTTGTGTCTCATACTCCATGAGGAAGTAAAGCGAGGGGACTCGGGAGGAAAGGAGAGGAGAGGAGAGGAGAGGAGTAAGAGAAAAGAGGAGAGGAGCGGACAAGAGGAGAAGGTAGTAAGTTAGTGATTGCGGTGTCCAAACAACCGAAAGAAGGCATTGACACGTGATCGTATGCAAACTCCACGGGTTGATCGTCGCCAAATACGGTTTCAACGACTTTCCTCTGTCGGAATATACTTGCTTCGTCTTTCTTTGTCTTTTTCTACCCCCCCGCGCAAAGCCCACCCATCCATGGCCACGATGCGATCACTGGACCCTGAAGTTTGCTGCAGCACCTTTTACCAAATACTTGGCTGCCTACGCTGGTTACCCATCCGTGGAAGCCGTGGAAGCAGGGGTTAAGACAATGGTACCTCACCCCTTGACGATCATGCTGCAAGTGTGCTGGTGCAGGGAGCCCACATACACTTATTTCGAAGGCAATTTAGTAAGTCTAGAATTCTCTATACTTGGAAGTATGGAGTCCCCACCAACCCCCTCGGATAGGGATACTATTCGACCCACAGTAACGGTGGCATCCGCTCACGGCTCCTCCTTCAGTTGTAAATGATATCGATATGGTGTTAGCCATGAGAGGAAAGGCGTACCATACAGAATTCGAGAACAATCCTGTCACTCGCTGCTGACCTCATGGTTTGCTGGATATGTGGCAATGCTACGCACTGGGGTCAACGCCATGGCATCAACGCTCAGATTTCGGCCCCCTAGATGCGCAGGGAATGCATCTTAACCAGTTCTGAACATGCCGCAGATGAGACACGCTCCCCCCACTCTGGGATGCTGGGTAATTCTATCTCTGTATAAAGCTTGCTGCCCTTCAACATGGGGCCAACAAGTGTGGTGATTTCAGGCTCAACAACCCAAATTTTGTTGGTGAAGAATACGCCGCTCCTAACAATGGAGGGCCCGTACCGTGTTTACCTCTTTGGAGACCAGACCAGCGACTTCGAAACAGGTCTGCGTCGTCTTATCCAAGCCAAAAACAATACCATCGTTCAATCTTTCTTCCAACAATCCTTTTACGCACTACGGCAGGAGATCTCGAAGCTGCCACCAGCCCAGCGCAAAATTTTCCCCCGATGCACAAGCCTTATAGATCTGCTCGCCAGATACCGTGAATCAGGACCGAGCCCCGTCCTCGAGAGCGCTTTTACATGTATTTATCAGCTGGGGTCTTTTATCAAGTAAGTATCATCGTTTCCAGTCCCACAGCGATCGCTCTAATATGCCTCAAGCTACTATGGAGATTTGGGGAATGCGTACCCATCACAGGGCTGCCAGCTGGTTGGGCTGTGTACAGGGCTTCTCAGCTGTGCGGCTGTGAGTGCCTCGAGAAACGTTGGAGAGCTCCTGCCCGCCGCAGTGGAAACAGTATTAGTTGCCCTGCGGCTCGGACTATGTGTCTTGCGTGTTCGAGAGCTTGTCGACTCTGAAGCAAGTGCCTCGCCATGGTCCGTTCTGGTTTCGGGACTGGGCGAGGAAAGCGCCTCTACTTTGATCGAAGAGTATAGCATCAAAACTGTAAGACTAGCGGCTCTTAACATGATCAAAGTACTGACCATTGCAGGCGATCCCCCCGTCGTCAAGGCCTTACATCAGCGCAGTGGGCTCCAATGGAGTCACGATCAGCGCGCCACCACTTGTCCTTGACGCATTCATCGAGAACGGTCTTGCAGGGAACTACAAACATACGAGAGTGCTGATCCACGGGCCTTACCATGCTCCGCATTTATACGACAGCAGAGACGTGGACCGGATTCTGGAATCATTCCCCGAAGAACGTCTCGGGCATTACACCACACATATCCCTGTGTTGTCCAGCAACACTGGCACACCCATCGGGGCCAGCAAGATCAAGGAGGTTCTGCAGGTCGCCATTGAAGAAATCTTATTGCGTCGACTCTGCTGGGATAAGGTCACAGAGTCATGCATCTCGATCGTTGAATCGGCAAACAGCCAGTCATGCCAGCTTACCCCTATCTCTACCAGTGCCACCCAAAGCCTTCACACTGCTTTCAAGAAGGCCGGAGTCGCGAATATCTCGCTTGAAACCGGAATCGGCGACGTTTCTGCTACAGACAAGCCTAATTTGAGTGGAAAGACCGAATGCTCCAAAATAGCCATTATTGGTATGTCGGGTCGGTTTCCTGACTCCGAAAGTCCGGAGGCGTTCTGGGAAATTCTGCAGAAGGGCCTTGATGTGCACCGGAAGGTTCCTGCTGATCGCTGGGATGTTGAGGCGCATTATGACGAGACTGGTGCCAGACGAAACACGAGTAAAGTACAATACGGTTGCTGGATCAAAGAACCTGGACTATTCGACCCACGGTTCTTTAACATGTCGCCAAGAGAAGCCCTTCAGGCTGACCCGGCTCAGCGGCTTGCTCTACTGACAGCCTACGAAGCTCTTGAGATGGCTGGTTTCATTCCCGATAGCTCCCCATCAACCCAAAGAGACCGTGTCGGAATCTTTTACGGGATGACCAGTGATGACTATCGTGAGATCAACAGTGGGCAAGATATTGATACCTACTTCATCCCGGGTGGCAATCGTGCCTTCACCCCTGGCCGGATCAATTATTACTTCAAGTTTAGTGGTCCCAGTGTCAGCGTCGATACGGCGTGCTCATCCAGTCTTGCAGCTATTCACGTGGCTTGCAATTCCATATGGAGGAACGATTGTGACACCGCCATTGCGGGGGGTGTCAATATCTTGACCAACCCGGACAATCACGCTGGTTTGGATCGTGGGCATTTCCTGTCAACTAAGGGTAATTGCAACACGTTTGACGACGGCGCCGATGGATATTGCAGAGCCGATGGTGTTGGTACCATTCTGTTGAAACGACTTGAGGATGCAGAAGCAGATAAAGACCCAATCATCGGCATTATCAACGGGGCATACACCAACCACTCCGCCGAGTCGGTCTCTATCACCCGCCCCCACGTGGGAGCACAAGCATTCATCTTCAATAAACTGCTTAACGAAGCGAATGTCGACCCGAAAGATGTAAGCTACATTGAAATGCACGGTACAGGCACACAGGCAGGAGATGCGGTCGAGATGCAGTCTGTTCTCGATGTCTTTGCCCCTGACTATCGGCGTGGCCCGACGCAGTCCCTTCACCTGGGCTCTGCAAAATCCAACATCGGACATGGAGAGTCCGCTTCCGGGGTAACAGCACTTGTCAAGGTCCTCATGATGATGAGAGAAAACCAGATCCCACCTCACTGCGGTATCAAGAACAAGATCAACCACAACTTCCCCACTGATTTCGCGAAGCGTAATGTTCATATTGCATTCCAGCCTACTCCCTGGAACCGGCCAGCTTCTGGAAAGCGCCGCGCCTTTGTTAATAATTTCTCTGCCGCTGGTGGCAACACCGCCCTCCTGATCGAAGATGGGCCGATCCCTGAGACGACTAGTCAGGACCCTCGATCATTTCACGTTGTTGCAGTCTCGGCTCGGTCCCAGAGTGCTTTGAAAAACAACGTCAACTCTCTAATCAAGTACCTGGACTCATACGCCAACTCATTCGGAGTTAAAGAGTCTGAGTTGGTTCCCAACGTGGCTTACACCACCACTGCTCGCAGGATTCACCACCCCTTCAGAATTACCGCTGTTGGCTCGACTTTGCAGAGCTTGCGTGAGTCTTTGCATGCTGCCGCTCAGCGCGACACATTTACCGCTGTCCCAGCGAAGACTCCAGGCATTGGCTTTGTCTTCACCGGTCAGGGAGCTCAATACACCGGAATGGGCAAAGAGCTTTATAATACTTGCTCTCCATTCCGAGACACAATTGAGCATTTTGATTGCATCGCACAGAGTCAAGGGTTGCCTTCGATTTTATCTCTTGTCGATGGTACCATTCCTGTCGAAGAGTTGAGCCCAGTGGTTGTGCAGGTAGGCACATGCTGCGTCCAGATGGCCCTGATCAGCTACTGGAGTTCACTGGGTGTCAAACCGGCTTTCGTTCTTGGCCACAGTCTTGGCGACTATGCCGCCCTGAATGCTGCTGGAATTTTATCAACAAGTGACGCAATCTACCTATGTGGACGCCGAGCACAATTGCTCACCGAGAAATGCGAGGTTGGAACCCACTCCATGCTGGCAATCAGGGCTTCGCTTGCCGAGATCAAGCACTTCCTCAAGGATGATGTTCACACGATCGCCTGTGTCAATGCTCCGGCCGAGACTGTTATCAGTGGCCTTGCCTCGGACATCGAGGACTTGGCACAGAAATGCTCAACTGAGAACGTCAAGGCAACCAAACTACGGGTCCCGTACGCGTTCCACTCCCCGCAGGTTGATCCTATCTTGGACAGATTCGAGGCTCTTGCCCAAGGCGTTACATTCCATAAACCCACAACTCCTTTCGTCTCGGCTCTCCTTGGTGAGGTCATCACAGAGGCTAATGCTCATGTTCTCGGAGCTAAGTACCTCAAGGACCATTGTCGGAGCACTGTCAACTTCCTCGGCGCTCTCGAAGCTATTAGGCACGCAAAATTAGCCGATGACAAGACGCTGTGGGTTGAACTGGGTTCTCACACCATCTGCTCGGGGATGATCAAGGCAACACTTGGGCCCCAGGTGACCACCATTGCCTCTCTTCGACGAGAGGAGGATACATGGAAGGTCCTTTCAAATAGCATGTCTGCATTGCACTTGGCGGGCATTGATCTGAACTGGAAGCAGTACCATCAAGACTTCAGCTCTTCTCATCAAGTACTGCGTCTCCCTGCCTACAACTGGGATCTCAAGAACTATTGGATCCCGTACACCAATAACTTCTGTCTGTCTAAGGGAGCGCCCGTTGCAGCCATTGAGACTGCACCAAAGTACGAATATCTAACCACTGCAGCTCAAAAGGTCATTGAGACTCGAAATGAGGGGGACACATCCACAGTGGTCGTTGAGAATGACCTTGACCATCCGGAGCTTCGCCGCGTCATTCAGGGACACAAAGTGAACGGAGCCAATCTCTGCCCATCAGTAAGTGCTCGTTATGTTTGAATTCTCGTCTTACTACAGCTGCGCTAACCACTGATACAGTCTCTCTATGCCGACATTGCTCAAACGCTCGCAGAGTACTTAATCAATAAGTATAAGCCTGAGTTCAAGGACGTGGGTCTTGATGTGGCCGACGTGTCTGTTCCCAAAACACTTATAGCGAAAGGTGGCCAGCAACTTTTCAGAATTTCTGCAACGGCAACCTGGGCGGAGCAACGTGTGTCAATTCAGATTTACTCGGTCACCACAGAAGGAAAGAAGACCGCTGAACATGCAACATGCACGGTGAAATTCTTTGACTGTGCTGCTACACAGAAAGAGTGGAAGCGCATGTCCTATCTCATCAAGAGGAGCATTGACCGTCTGCATGAAATCGCAGAGAACGGAGAAGCGCATAGGCTTCAGAGGGGCATGGTGTACAAGCTCTTCGCTACCTTGGTTGACTACGATGACAACTTCAAATCTATCCGCGAAGTCATTCTAGACAGCGATAATCACGAAGCCACTGCAAGGGTCAAGTTTGAAGCTCCGGCGGGAGACTTCCATAGGAATCCGTTCTGGATCGACAGTTTTGGGCATTTGTCGGGTTTCATCATGAACGCGAGTGACGGCACCGACTCCAAGTCGCAAGTTTTCGTGAACCATGGCTGGGACTCGATGCGCTGTCTGAAGAAGTTCTCTAAAGACTCCACCTACAGGACCTACGTCAGAATGCAGCCCTGGCAGAACTCCATATGGGCTGGTGACGTCTACGTCTTCGAGGGCGACGAAATCATCGCTGTTTACGGATCTGTTCAAGTAAGCCCCATTGCCGTGCAGTCATATTTGCAGAAAGCTGACCAGATTTCAAACAGTTCCAAGCATTACCTCGTAAGATTCTCGACACTGTGCTTCCGCCCGCCGGAGCTGCCAAAGCCTCCGCCCCCGTTCGTCCTACTGCAAGTGTGATCCAGAAGCCCGTGCCTGCTGCAGGCAACAAGACCCGTGCTAAAGCGCCTACACCCACGAAATCACTCCTGAAGTCGAGTGGACCCAGCGTTATCGTGCGGGCACTCAGCATACTTGCAGCTGAAGTAGGCCTCTCCGAGTCCGAGATCTCGGATGACTTGGTCTTCGCCGATTATGGAGTGGACTCTTTGCTATCTCTCAATATCACCGGACGGTACCGTGAAGAGCTAAACCTTGATCTGGACTCGTCGGTTTTCATCGACCAGCCGACCGTTAAGGACTTCAAGCGGTTGATAGCTCAGATCAGCCCTTCGGAAAGCAGCGATGGGTCAACCAGTGATCCAGAGTCGAGCTTCTCTTTCAATGATGGCTCGGACGAGTCGGGTCTTAGCTCCCCGGTAGTTGCCTCTCCTCCCAACGAAAAAGAGATGGTGATCGAAGTCGACCAGCATGCTACCATGAAGGAGATTCGTGCGATCATCGCTGATGAAATTGGTGTGGCTGAGGATGAGCTCAAGGCAGATGAGAATTTGGGTGAGATGGGAATGGATTCTCTTCTCTCCCTCAATGTCCTAGGCAGGATCCGTGAAACACTGGACATGGATCTCCCAGGCGAGTTCTTTATCGAGCATCAAACTCTCGAGGAGGTGGAGACTGCTCTCGACCTGAAGCCCAAGGCCGCGCCGATCCCGGAGCCTATAAGACTTCCGGAGGTGCTGCCGGCGATGAAGTCGGATATCAATGTGCGTGCTGCTCAACACCCCCCGGCAACCTCGATTGTCCTCCAGGGCAATCCCAAGACTGCTACGCAATCGTTGTTCCTGTTCCCTGATGGATCCGGCTCGGCCACATCTTACGCAACGATTCCCCGGGTTGGTCCCGACGTCTGTGTCTACGGGCTCAACTGCCCCTACATGAAGACGCCAGAGAACTTGAAGTTCCCTCTCCAAGAGCTTACATTCCCTTATCTTGCCGAGGTGCGGCGCAGACAGCCCAAGGGCCCTTACAACTTTGGCGGTTGGTCGGCCGGCGGCATTTGCGCCTACGATGCTGCCCGCTACCTGATTCTCGAAGAAGGCGAACGAGTTGACCGTCTCCTCCTTCTCGATAGCCCTTTCCCTATTGGACTGGAGAAGCTTCCGCCAAGACTGTATCGGTTCTTTGATTCGATCGGATTCTTCGGCGAAGGCAGATCCGCGCCTCCGGCCTGGCTCCTCCCTCACTTCCTGGCCTTTATCGATTCCCTGGATGCGTACCGCGCGGCACCGCTCCCGTTCGATGATCCTAAATGGGCCAGCAAGATGCCCAAGGTCTTCCTTATCTGGGCCAAGGATGGCGTCTGCAACAAGCCCAATGATCCACGTCCGGAACCCGCTGCCGACGGCAGCCCTGATCCGCGTGAAATGATTTGGCTGCTGAACAACCGTACCGACCTTGGACCCAACAAGTGGGACACGCTTGTGGGGCCGAGCAACGTCGGCGGCATCACGATCATGGAAGAAGCGAACCACTTCACCATGACCCTGGGCACGAAGGCCAAGGAGCTGTCGAACTTCATTGGCCATGCTTTGGCGAACTAGAATGACTGGATGCTTGCATTGTTTTGCAAATAATACCAATTGCTGTTGTTACCCTAGATAGTTTCGATATGTTTTGTTGGTTGTCACGATTTTATATTGGCTAGTCCTAATGGAAGTACATGATCTACCATGCTTGTCTCGTCCTCGTTGATGACTTTTACTCTTGTAGGGTTGGGTTGTCCATGGTGTTGAAACAGCTGGAAGCAGACGGGGTTCCGTCCACGCTCCCCGATCGACTTAGTATCTGGATTGGTACAACCCTTGTAGGATATTTTACTAAGCATCGCCCATCGCCTTTCCGTGTGTCGACTACACATACGCAAGAAGCCAGTTGACAAAGCAGTCCGAACTACCTTCCTCCTATCTCCCGCCCTTTCCCACCTCAATCCAAGTCCAACAACAGCACAGCACAGCACAGCACAGCACAGCACAAGGCTAACTCACCGGTGCATCAAGTGACCCCATCACAACCCACAGCACAGTATAGCTCCAGACCCCTCCTCGCCAACAAGACCCGATCCAACACAACACAACACAGCCCACTCCACACGACACAGAACCCAAAACGAATCTCAACGCCCCAAGCCGGGCCGGAGACAAACCATTTACTTACCGACTCTGACACCGACACTGACATCCCAGCTAGCTAGCTAGCTAGATAAATGGGGTGTATCGTGCTGTCCTGCCCTGTCCCGTTCCCAGACTGACAACCCTACTAGTTTTGGGTTCGAGGATCTCTGTGCGCCTCTATTACTGTGCAGATATTTACAGTTCAGTTCTTCTACGAAGAAAGCACACAACACATCTCCCATATCGAAATTGAATCTAGATTGGGTGGGTGGGTGATCTGCACTAGCTATGCACTGGCAACTAGATTTGGGGGGTGGGGAGGTAAGCGCGGTGGGATGGGATGTTGATTAGATTGATAGATGGATCTATGGTTTTGGGATTGGAGTCTTGGAGTCTTGGAGTCTTGGAGTCTTGGATTCGTGGAGTCACGGTTTGAGGGGTAGATGGAAGATGGTGGATAGATAGATAGATAGATAGATGGGTTGCGTACATTGTTCTCGCTTTGGGTTTGGGTTTGCCCTTTGGGCGGTGGGGTGATAGGGTTGGGAGATGGTTGGGTTATTGAGCTGAAGGGGCGGTGCCCGGGGGGTATGCTTGAGTGGAAGATTGAGTTGAAGGGGACTTGGACTTGACTTGGACTATGCAAGGGTGTCGCTATGAGGGGGGCTGAGGAAGGGATATCAGGATGAATCAAGGAAAGATATAAGTACCGGTAAAGGGGGGGAGGGGCAGCTGGGTTGGGTGGTAGTGCAGCTTGCATAGTGCATGCATGTATACATCCACAAAGGGTTGGCTGGAGGGGTTGGGGTTGGGATGTGGAGGAGAGGTTGGCGGTGTCTGAGGAAGGGTGCAGAGTGTTCTCCGGGAAGGGTGAATCCGTAGCCCCCCGATCTATCTTTGCAGCAGCTGGACTAGAACTTCATCTGTGAGCTGATGCAGCCGCTGGACTAGAAAGTCATCTCCGAGCTGAAGCGTAGCGCACTGCCCCGCCCCGTGCTCAGAGACGAACCATTCCCGCCATGGTTGTTGATGCCCGGGCTGGTGGGGCGGCTGGCCGTCCATTTGGGACTGCGCGGCTGGGTGCTCGTCGAGCGGGTCGAGGGCCGGTTCTTGCGGATCTCGCGCAGCTCCTCCTCCTTCCGGCGCAGGAGGTCCTCGCGCGAGGCGAGCGCGGCCTCCAGCTCCAGGGTGCGGGCCAGGTGGCGGGCCTCGTCGTGCTGGAGGTTGAGCTCGCGGAGCCGGCTGGCGTCGCCGGCCACCTTGCGCTTGAGGGTCTCGTTCTCGTCGCGCAGCTGGCGGTTCTCGTTGCTGGACTGCGCCGCGACGTTCGACGCGGTCTGGTACTGCTCGCGCGTGTACTCGGTCTGCTTGGCCTCGTAGTCTGCCTTGCGCTCCAGCCCGCTGTTCTCCTTGGTCAGGCGGCGGATCTCCTCGCGCGCGGTCTCCAGCTCCGCGGCCATGCTGCCGGCATCGCTTTTCAGGGCCGCGCGCGCCTGCTCGAGCTCGTGGCGCAGCTGCGTGCGCTCGTCTTTGATCTTAGTCAGCTCCTCTTTACTCTTCTCGCTGCGCTGCTCGGCCAGCGTCTTGGCTTCGACGAGCTTGTCCCTTTCGCGGCGCAGCTTGTGGAAGTCCCTGGTCCGCGTCTCGTAGCGGTGCTGCAGTTGCTCCAGGACATGGTCGCGTTCTTGCAGGCGGGCCTGGGTTTCAGCGAGCGTCTTCTCGAGTCTCTGGACTTCGTTCGCATGCGAACTACGGAACTGAACGAGGTTGCTCTCCAGTGATCTGAGCTCGCCGTCGAGGGTCTGGCTGGGGAATTTGGTCGACTCGGTGAGTTGGCTGGCATCTTGCGGTTCCTCTATCCTGGGCCGCTTGGCGGTTTGCTCGCTGGAGTCTTCCGTCTGTGTGATCTCTGTTTTAGGTCCGGGGAACTTGCGTCCGGGTGAGCGGGAACTTACGAATGCGCGTTTCTGCAGGAGAGGTGTGGCCATGGGTGAAAACTCAACATCCGGTCGGCTTGGTGGCTCCTCAGGCACGGGTTGTAGTGCTTCCAGATCCACAATGTGCAGAGGCTCAATGTCCGGTAGCGACCAGTGCGCGTTGAAGTTGTCGGACGACAGATACGAGACAAGCTCTTCTGCGTCTTCAGATACCCCAAGCGCATCGTCTTGGAGGTCGCCTACCGAGTTCTTCAGACGCGTGGTATATTGCAACAACAGATGCACACGCTGGAGCTCGGGTAAACTGGAGAAGCAAAGCTCGATGTGTTCGCTGGAATTGGACACGATCAGACGGACGACGGGAAGCAGATGCCCGTGGCGAGCGAATGTGGTCCGCATGTGTTCCACCGAGGGGATCTTGGTGTTGAATGAGGAGTCTAGGGCAATGATTGCAGAAGGGGCTTTGTAGGTCTCCACGATGCCGTCATTGCGAGTTGACTGAACCCCAAAGCTCAGCGGGCCCTTGGCCAGAGACACTTCGACATTCGTGCCAGGACCCATCTCCTCGCGCGGGCGGGTATATGCGAGGCCTTTGCCCAGCAGGAACCGCTCGACCACGTTCTGGGTCTTTTCGCCATTCACCATGATGACCAAGTGTATGTCGCGATCACTTATAGACCCCACGAGGTAGGAGAGAAGCAGGAACTTGGCACTCGAGTATTCCGCCCATGAAGCCTCTTGCCGCAGGTCCGCCTGCGAGTCGTTGAGATGTTTGGTGACGTTCAAGTCTGGATGGGTGGCGACATTGCTCAGACACTCTAAAACCTCTTTTATTTTGGGCAGTAGACGCACGCGCTGTGGGATGGTCAGTTTCTACAAGGCTCAGGTGGGGGCTGCTTCATAGTACCTGGTCTGCTTGTGTGCTAGTGCCATTGATGAATTCCTGGATGGAATCACTCTCGCTGGTAAGGACTCGCTCGTAATCATCCTTGACCCTCGAGTCCATAGGGAGCGAGATGGCAAATTCCGATGGACCAAGCAGAACAGATCCTGGAATCGACTCCCCGGTATGGTCGACTGATAACGCATGCGGCTGAATAGTCTGTACATCATGTTGTACATCGTGGTGTACATCGTGGTGTATATCGTGGAGCTGAGTGGGATCCATGTGTGCGGGTTCCAGGGGTGGCGAGGGGATGACAGGCGGGGGTTCCACAGGAGAATGATGTTCAGGATGAAGGGCCGAGGGTTTGTCGATCCTCACGCTGAGTGGGGCGGCGGATTCGGGCAAAGCGACGGGCGATGGTTCGATGTCGCCAGCCTCACCCACCGAAGATGGCGTGGCGCTTGGCTCCGGGGGTACCGCACTCTGCGCTCGCAGCTGGGCATATGCATTTCGGAGCTTCTCCCTCGGAGTGCTCCCTTCGAATTGGCTGTATTTTTCCATTGTCTCCGCTAGAGACATACCTTTTTTGTCCTGACCATCCATCTTCACAGATGATTCCCGTGTGTTCGTCACGGAGGCGAGTTCGCAGCTTGGCTTACTGGCAGACAAGACTTTCGTAGCTTGCGAAACACGCGCCGTGACTGACTCCGGTATAGAACCTAAGCGACCAGCGCTATTGCTACCTGTCCAACGGTTAGCCAGTATAGAATAGACTAGATTCATGAATATCACCTTGCGACAGATAATGAAGTGATGAAAACTGCTGCGAGACAGGCGTACTTGCGCTTAGAGGGTTCTTGGTAGAGATTATTGAATACTGCGAGCTTGCGCTGTTAAATGTGGGAGCTGGACGCGCCGTTTGACTCTCAGAATTACTGAATGGGCCAAATGGCGTCTCCGGTACTTCATCCACGGCGCTCGCGTGGTTGCTTGCTACCCGATCTACCGGCCGCTGGGATCCAGAAGAGCCGACAGTGTTGCCTTGATAGAGTCCCTCGTGCAGGACAGTACTCACCACACTAACGTTTTCCCACGTGTGACAGTTGGCGGCAGGGGTCACCGTTCGCGAATATTCTACGGATCGAGCGTCTGGAGACTCGCCGGGCAGGCGGAGTTCGGTGGGGACGGGTGTTGCGGGCACTTCCTGGAAGACCTGCAACTGGCGTTCGCGGAATGAAGGTCGCGGCGTGTTTTCGGGCGGCGCCGAACAATGTGTGTTCGACTGGCTTGTCAGAGCCGAACCGTACGCCTCAGTAGTCTGCAACTCCGGTGTACCGTCGAAGGGGACAAACAAAGGCGAACCCGGGTCGTTGTTTGTGTGCTCCGGAGAGGGTGCGGAGGCAACAGGGTCGGTAACCAGCTGCTCCGCGCTGTGCGTCCGTGAGCGGGAGGAAGAGAACTGCGTCGTTGGAGTATTACTCGGATGTGTGCCTTCACTCTGAGCGCAACTCCTCTGTTTCTTCGCCTTTTCCCAGGTCTCAACAGCAAGTTCGTTGGCGTGCTCCTTTGGTTCCTGACCACACATTCAAGCAGTTAGAACAGGGCCCTATCACAGAGAGATCGTATGTATATATTTACCCAAGTGGGCTCCCAAGGTCCTTCCCAATCGATCAGGTATTGAGACTCCGTCTCGTCGAGTATACAGTTGATATAGTATTCGTCGTCGTCCAGGGGATTGCTTTCGTGGTCCGAGTCGTCGCTCGACACGATAGTATAGTTCTCCTTCCAGCGTTTCTTGCGTGATATATTGGTGTGGTTGTTGTCTTGGTGAGGGGACAGTTTGCGCTTGCGCCACATTATGCGCGGACTGGAAGCATGGCCGAGGTGGGATAATCCATGGTGGTGTGACAGTGGAACAATAAAACGCTGGGTGCTAAAAAGGGAGTGCGGCGGAGATAGTTCGAGAGGTGTTAAGTCCGAAGGAGCGACGGTGATTGCAATTAGAAGACTGCGCTCTTGTGGGGGGGGGAAGGTCTGTAAGGGGACTGTAGGCGGGCTTCGGGGAGGGTTGAAAGGCAGTGAAAGTGAATGAAAGTGGTGGTTGATGAGGAGGTCGACGGGAAACAACGTGGGCGATCCCCGGCACGTGATGGTCCTTATCAGTCGGTCATCCGGAGCTTGGAGAGAAGGCCCCGAGGTTGCTACCGATTAAGGATCGGTTGATTGGGATTGATTTCTTTCTTGAAGCTGTGGAGTCGCTTGTGTCTTAGCTTTTGTTAGCCTCGAGACGGTTTCACAAGATTCTGCGCTCCCCCCGTTGGAATTGACGGTTGACCAGACAGGGATGCCGGCGGAACGGCCGGTGATGCTCCTCGGGTATAGTCATTTAGGGCTAAGGACGAAGGGAACGAGTAGAGTCAGCCTCCATAAGCCGGGGTTAAGCAGAGTATTACAATGTTGGAATCGCTCAGAAGGTTCCTCAATTGTCTGTGTCGGTTCGTTCATAGCCTTTCTACTTGTCTCGGTAAAAGAGGGGTCTACACGGAGAATTGGAGGCAGGTCCATCTTCCCCACCATATTAGGTACAGCATCACATTTGTACTTAGCATATGAATTCCGGGCTGCTAGCCACTAATCGATCTGATGTTCCAAGTCGAGAACGCAAGTCTTTCAAGCATCCTCACCTGAACCATAACCGTCCCTTATCAGCCTTGTTGTATCAGTAACCCGAGCGACAAAGAGATGTTCAAAGTCGAGCAGCAGCCTTACAGGGTTCTAGTGTTGCAGATAATCCTGTAATATATTGGCTCGTTGATTGATCATAATTCAAAGCCCATAGTAGTAAGACCCTGATTCACGTAATCCGCTCCTGTATGCTTCCTGGTGAGGAGCTCCATGAGAAGGGACAGTCCGGACTGGATACCCCTAGCCCTAAGCTCGTCGAAACCAGCCAAAAGCAAGATAGGCAAACAATGATAAGAAGCTTTGCTCGAAATGTAAGTCTTAAGCTCATGGTCAGAACTGGCCTTCGCACACGATTGGAATCACCCCGAACTAGGTAGGGAGAGCACGTCGTGGTTCCCAGGAGTCCTTGCAGACAGGCAGCCCCTCTTGGAAGCCTTAGGCAGGGACAGACTAGACCTCTTTGATCCGGGCCGCTGATTAGATCCCATCGAGATACTCCGTAACTTACTGTATGCGGAGAAATCGGTTCATCAAAGGGCGGGCGGGGGAGAAAAACAAAATATTAAAAAAAAAAAGGAGCCCGCAACAACAGCAACAATACAGAGTTTTGAAGCGAAGTCGTAACCCCCAACCATTGAAATTGTCTTCATAATCCTCCTCTAATACCTAGGATTATCCATGTCAGTGCCCTATCCCCAAGAAAACCCCTATCACAAGCCATGCAACTCTAACCTTGCCCACAGCACACCAAACCGCCTACTTTCAAGTACAGGACAGTACAATCCACCACCCAAAAACCCATCATGGACACCTTCCGCCAGATCCTGCAGGCCGCCCGCCAGTCCAACTACGGGCGGTACCTCGTCGAAGAAGACGCGGTCTTCGAGTCCGTCGCCGGCGCGGTCCAGCAGCACATGAGCCAGTACGACGCCTCCCACGACTTCCACCACGTCCTGCGCGTCGTCGCCCTATCCTCGAAGATCCTGGCCGCCGAGTTCGAGGCCGAGTCCGAGCGCCACGAATGGTACCGACCCGACCTCATTCTTCTGAGCGCGTAAGTCTGCCCCCCCTTTTCGCGGTGTATCATCTCTTACGCATCGCATCCCGAACGAAGCCTGCTCCACGACGTTAACGACAAGAAATACGCCCCACCGCCGTCGACCTCCGGAGAGGAGCCGGTGTCCAAAGTCGCCGTCGTGCTCCGGCAGGCGGGCATCGCGGAGGACGAGATCGAGCACGTCGAGCAGGTGGTCAACCATGTTTCGTACTCGACGGAAGTCAAAAACCCCGAGAAGGTGAGGGAGGTCCTGGAGGATTATCCGGATCTGGCGGTGGTGCAGGACGCGGATCGGTTGGATGCCCTGGGCGCGATTGGGGTGGGCAGGATGTTTACGTATGGGGGTGCGAGGGTGCCGGATGCGAGTATGCAGAGGTCGCGCGCTCACATTGATGAGAAGTTGGTGAAGTTGGAGGGGATGATGAAGGTATGTGCTTGCTTTTTTTTTTTTGGTTTGTGGAGAGGGGGCGATTGCGTGGGGAAGTGACGAGGCTGACTCGATCTGTAGACGGACGTGGGGCTGAAGATGGCTAAAGAGCGGACTGAGAGACTGGTCACTTTCAGCAAGTGGTGGGATGAGGAGGCTGCCTTGTTTGAGCCGGAACTATAGGTTGCCAGGTTGATCGTGGGTTGTGAGAGATTCGGGACAGGTTTACCAAGAACTGGAGAGATATCTCTTTCGTTACCCATTGTTCTTGGGGCTGGTCATTGTCATAGCAAGGTTGTGCGTAGAATTTGTATTCGTATTCCGCGTAGCAATGCTTATCTAAGTTTAATGAAGTTCTTAATAGTGGATATCTAGGCTTGATGAGTTTCAAAGACGAGATGCACCGGCCGGATTCTCCTTCTCCTGCTCCTTCTTCCATCTATCGAAATCGAACCCCAGCTGTGCGAGAGATTTGACCAACCCACGCTCGGCTCCTTTCTGTCCGAACGTCCGTTTGATCTCCGCGATCTGCCCTCGAATCCACCTCTCCCTTTCGCCCCAGTAATTGCACGGTTTGCCGTTGCCTCCATTGTCGAGTCCCGGCCGGGGCTCGGCTTCTGCCGCCCAGTCATGCAAGAAATTCATAAAGTCCGCATCCCGAGGAAAGGGGAGAAGGTGAAAGGGGGTCCCTTCGCCCTTTTCCCGGACAGTCGACTGTTCCCACTCTTTCATTGCATCTTTCGAGGGCAGACTCAGACGCCCCGAGAACACCCGCGCAAAAACCGCCGCCTGGTTCTCCGACAGTGGGAAGGGAACGATTCGCTGCGGAAGGGCGCTGAGCACCAAGGTGGGGTCGTGGATGTAGAAGAGATGCTGATATGTGTTCACCACCCGACGGCCGTTGGTGATGAGCGGCGGGTCCAGCGCCGACAAGAAAGGATATGTGTACAGATATCCGGTGCAGAAGACGATGGCGTCGATGTCCGCCTCAACGTGGCCGTCCTCGAAGCGAACGGCTCTGCGGTGGGAGTCAGGCGGGAGAAACTCCACGATCTGAGGACGATACACCTTGCTGGTGTCCCCCGCGGAGGACGCAAGAAGCGACTGGTTTCGCTCGGACACGATGACCTTGCCCTGGCTCACGGGGTTGATCTGGTTCCCGATATCCAGGCCCGACGCCGAGCTGCCCACCACAATGACCTTCTTGTCACGGAATTGCTCGGCAGAGTCATACAGCTTGGAATGCAGGATGACCCCGGGATATGCCTCGTTCCACTGCTTGATGCCCGCGATGTCGGGCGTGAACGGAAGATCGTAGTGCCCGCTAGCAACCACCACGGCATCGTACGGGTCCGTTCTTGTGTCTCCCGTGCGCAGGTTCTTCGTGGTGACCGACCAGCCCTCCGCGCCAAGGACGTCTTTTCGGACGTCCGAGACCTGGGTCTCGAATTGGATCAGACCCCGGATCTCTTCTGCATAGTCATGCAGATAATCCTTCACGGTGGCATGCTTGGGCATTACTTGCGTCTTCGCGTCGAAGTGCTTGTCGCTGTACCGCATGATCTCCTTGGGAAGGTTCGTCTCCAGTGCTTCGTAGATGGGGGAGACGAAAGTAGGCTCCTGCCGCCCCTCGGAGGTGTGCCATATTGGCCCTTCCGGAGGCTGGTGGGGGTTGGTCTGGCGTACAGTGCTTGTGAGATTGTCCTTCAGAGGACCTGGAGTGTAGTTCCAGACGCCACCGGCCGTGGCCCTTTGCTCGAAGACATCGATCTTCTGGAAATATCTCTCCGCAAGCAAGTATCTGGGCTATTGATTAGCGGTCGAATCTGGAGGTCAAGGTCCGGGGAGGGGCAAATTCATACTTGACTGCGGCGAGACCAGAGGGCCCTGCGCCGATCACGGCTATTTGGCTGATCCGTCCTGATCGTGTCATTTTTCTGTGAAAGAGCACGATGAGGAGATATGCCGACGCAGGTGATAAGGTAAATTATAGTCCGTAGTAGTTCACGGCGGCTTCCAGTGGCCGATGCGATGACCACATTGTGGCGGGGAATTTCGTGCTCCGTCATCGGGAATGGGCTGATCAAGTAATTGTTCTGGATGTTCGACCCTATACTTCGACATGCAGAAAGAATATTCTTGAAGCTGACAGTGATCTTCAATCATGGGAACTTCTATCATGTTTTTCTTTCCAAATTAATCCTGGTCCATCACATGTGGGAGAGCCTGGAACAATGTGCCATGGGGTTGACATACCATTACCGACTCCACTCTGCGGTGGGCTGCGGCAACAACAAAGAAAAGTCTGTAATATTACAGCTCCAATACGCCGAGTTTTGTGACGCAACAACCTCTCCTTCTCCTCCTTCCTCCTCTCCGCACCCTTTCGATTTCCCGCGCGTGCTGCCATCCAAACAAGAAACTAATTTTTTTTTGGCCCTGTGCTCCAGCTCTTGTCGACCATTGCACAATCCCTCCACCTGAGTGGCTATTCTTAATTCAGGACAGCCAGTACCTATGAATCAGGCAATGTGGAACGCGCATGACCACTAAGCGGCCACAGCGATGGACGCCCACGATAAACAACAAGCTCCGGTCTCCGAACATCTTCAATCGACCCCGATCCCCATTGCGCAGCTCGCCCCGTCGCTCGACAATCTACCCAGCAACTCTGTACGCGGTGTAGTGGCTCTGCTATGGCCCTACTCATCGTCCACGCGGTCGATCAGTCTGCTTCTGGCGGAGCCCGACTTTCGGCTCCGGCGGTCTGGCGGACAAGTGAGGGTCGTCTTCCACGGACACGTCGCGGAAGAGGTCGCCAGGTCGCAGGTTGGGATCGGCGACAATGTGTATCTCAGCCTGAACGGATCCAGGCTGACCGACAATGACCCGAAAGTTCTCACCCCGGGCAAGAGCGTCGCCTGGGATGTGCATTTCGAGACCACGGTCCTGGTCGAGGTGAGTGAACCCACAGAGAGCCCGGAAAATGGTGGTGGCTCATTGCGTTCTAGGTGTGGCGCTCCGATCAACACCTTTCCACCGTCAAGATCGATCCCCCCTTGTCGCCTCTGCCCGCTGCCGAGAGTACCACGCCCACACCGACTACCCCCGATCCGAGAGGCAGTGCCTTCCCCCGCGGCCTCGACTCGGCGACCTGGCAATCGCCCGCGTTCCTGGGACACTCGAGAACGTCTATCGGAAGCCATATAGCTGGCTCGGCTTTGCATCCGGCCTTTGATCCCTTCGCGGAGGATGATGGATTCGTTCCGGGCAAAGGGAGGAAACGGACGCGGTTCAGTATACGCAATGACTGGCGGCTGGTGGACGAACCAGCCAGTCCTGAGGATCTAGAAATACCGGGGGACTGGACGGCTATGTTCGACGACGAGGCCTGGCTCAACCAAGCGGCGGCGGAGTTGGAAGAGGCCGCTGAGGAAGCGGATGGCTCCCCGGAAGTCCCGACGGTACCCGTGTCGCCTCAGACCGGCGGGACCGATCAGCTGCCTTCCGCCCCTACGGTCCAAGAAGAACCTACAAGTGCAGTCTCAGATGTAGACCGAATGTCGGAGACGCCCGAGGCTCGTGAGGATAATACCTCGGAAAAGGCCCAACCGAAGCCGGATGCGCAATTTCTTCGGCCGGATCTTTCTCGGCGGCTTGAGTTCTCGCGGCATATGCATAGGACTATTTCAAGTCTTTCTGGCCACCTTCCCACGGACACTCCGCGGCTGAATCCGATTCCTTCTCCGGGTCTGCCAATTCCCTCTCCACTGATTAGCTCATCAAATAGCCCGCAGGGGTACTTTGGTTCGGTTGCAATCACGTCCGAGCCAGCTACGTCTGATCCATTCCAGCTAGCTGCACCGCAGTCAGACTTAGCCCGGGAATCTTCGCACGCGGAAAGCGAGGCTGGGTCTCGTGCAGCGATCGCGATCGAGTCTATTGAACTTCAAGCCCAAGGGCCTTTAACCGGGGGTGCCACAGGTACTCCCAGCAATGAAGCTGCTGAGCCAGCCCCTGTCTCTGAGCTGCTCATGGAAGACCCGGGGCTTTCAATCGTGGAGGAAGCGGGGAGCGTGGAAGAGAATGTATCGACACCTGCCCTGGCTGCTGAAGCTCCTTCGCCAGAGAGAGATGCGGATTTGGAAATGGCGGATGCAGACTCATTGCCAACCGAATGGACCGTGACGGAAATCGAACATGAGACCTTCCATGGCGAAACAGACGACCACGAGGAAGAACTCCGTCCTACCCTCCAAGATGAAGAGGAATACTCTGAAGCTGAGAACGCGAGTGGAGAGGAATCGGCGATTGAGGAGCATGAAGACGAGCTTGCCAGCCAAGGCTCCGAGCCTCGATCGGTTGACCTGGCCGACGAACATGAACAGGATGTGGCGGACGACGCGGAACCCACCCCCGATCCAAGGACAGATGGTGATATGGCATCGGACGACGAAGCAGGATCAGCTGTGGAAGATCATGGTGTCGAAGGGCCCGCAGGCCAGTATGATTTCGACGAGGAATCCGAACACTTTGAGGAAGACGTGTCCGATGAAGGTGATTTGGATGAAGTCGACGAGGATGAGGATGAACTGGACGAAGAGGACATGTACGATGACGACGAAGACGACGGAGAAGGATATGATGACCGTGTTGAGTCGGAGTCGGATCCAGAGGATGTCAGGCACGAGGCGCCCCCGCCGAAAAGGAATTCCCCGGAGATCATTGTTTTGGACAGTGACAGCGAAGATGAACCTGCGCCTGGACAGCCGAGCCCTGGGGCTTACTCAAGGCCGAGAGGTGCAAGTGTTTCAAGCGCCGAACGATCAGGACAATTTAACGATGAGGCTTCGGACTCGGAAGTCGTTGATGATGATGAGGAAGAGGTTTACGATGGGGAAGAGGCTTACGATGAGGAAGATATGGAAGACGAGGAAGATATGCACGACGAGGACATGGTCGACGAGGATGAAGAGACAAATGTTCCCTATACTTTCGATGCTGAGCTCGAAGATGCTGAAGGGGATGTTGGATCCGAGATTGACGAACGGTCGATTCAAGACCAAAGGCATGGGCAGGAACAAGAGCCGGAAAGAGGTCTGGAAGAGCGAGAAAACGACAACCATTCAGTCCATGAGGACATGGTGAATGTACATTCAGAAGCAGAAGATGCTAGTTACGGGGGAATGATGAAGGGATTGCCGGTCGATGAACACGAGCAACCGAGAGGGGAGATCCTCATCGAGGAAAGTGTGATGCGACAACACACTGGGACCGAAGAGTCTGGGGATGAGCAGGCACAAGCCAAAGAGGTTGATACTGTGCAGCTTGAGGAATCATACGTTCAGGAGCACGTCGCAGAGGAAGTCGATCAGGCTGACCATATGCAAGCATTGGTCCACGAGCCAGGGTCTGTGCCTGTGCCATATCATGATGTGGACCCAGTCCAGAACCCAGAAAGTCCCGCTGGCATTCAAGAAATTCAAACGACGACGCTAATCCACGGCCCTGGCTACGAAAGTCTAGAATTCTTTTCGTCGAGTGGACCTGATTTTGGACATGTCGACCACAGCGCTGGCCCTCTCACGCATTCGGCTGATCTCCCAATCGACCCTGCACTCCTTGAGTCGGCTACGTTCTCAGCAGCAATTCCTTTACCTGATTCGCAACACAGCCTGGTTGATACAATAATCCAACCCGAGGATGATGAAACAGCCTTGGCAGATCAGCAGCCAGTGGATGCAGGCCTGTCGCTTGATGGTGCCTCGGAGAGCTTGCCTATATCCGCTGATTTGAGTCGCCAAAGTCCAAGCCTCCCACTTGACCACCAATTGATCACCCCGGAGCCTTCACAGCTGATCGGCATGGGAAAGCTTCCGTCAGTAGCTACCGCTGCAAACGAAATACCGCCGACTCCTGAGCCCACACAGGTAGATGCAGATATGCAGGATGTCGAAAGCGAGGAATTCGTCTCGGTAGACGAAGGCTCCGAGACAGAGAGCTATGCCTCTGCACCGTCGCAGAAGGAATTCCACCAAGACGAAGGCGGCCACGTGGGTAGGGAGACCGATGTCTATGCCACGCACAGCGAGGACGAGGTGATGCTGGTTGGGGGCGACGTGTCTCGCATCGTCGCCCTGAATCGCAACTACCCGGGCCTGCGCAGCAAACTGTCCTACTTCGCGCCGCTGGCCACCCTGGTCGACCATTTCCGAGGGCTCATCGATACGATCTCCACGGTCGCCGAGGTGCGACCCGTGATCCGGGCAACGTCCGGCAAGAAAGACTACATCCTGACGCTGGGGCTGACCGACCCTTCCTTGGCGGGTACCTTGCTCTTCGCGCAGATCTTCCGGCCCAACAAGACGGCCCTGCCGTCCGTGGCGGAGGGCGACGCGATCCTCCTGCGAGACTTCCAGGTCAAGAGCTTCAACCATGCCATGATGCTCGCCAGCGTGGAGACAAGCGCCTGGGCCGTGTTCACCGCGGCCGGCGCCAACCCGCAGGTCTCCGGCCCGCCGGTCGAATACGGCCCTGAGGAGGCGAGCTACGCCACGGACCTGCGCCAGTGGTACCTGGAGAACGGGATGGCGATGGTCGCCGACCACCAGCTGCAGGCGTCGGTTGAACGCGAGAGCCGCGAGGCCACGCCGCACAGCGTCACCGGGCTGAGCGACGCGGGGAGCGTGAATTCGACGGGCGGCGGCGGCGGCGGCGAGATGCGCGAAGCCTCGTCGACCTCGAACCGGGGGGCCGGGGGCTCTCGGCGGCGCAAATCGCACCGTCGCATCACGATCCATGAGCTGCGGGATGGCAGGCGGTACGCCGAGGTGGGCTCGCCGACTAGCCGTGATAGTATCCACGAACTCCGCGACGGTACTGTGTACGCCAATCTCTGAAGTGACACTTTTGACTAAAGCGTTCTATAGGGCCAGAGTGAGGATGTCTGAGTCCGGAAGCTATAGCGATGGCTTGCTCATAGGATGAACAGATGTTGTAGACAGCAGCAATAACACTCAGAATTGTGTTGATTGTGTGAGGTGTTGGTACCATGTACTTGTATATAAAACGTGAACAACATTTCGCTTCCCCAGAAAACAGACCCCCCACCCACACGAAGCACAGCAAATGTCTAGGCCCTGTCTAATCTATTCTACATCTTCGAGTTCTTCTCCCCGCCAAGGAGATCTATACTGATCGCCGCTCTGATGAGTTGGTTGGCAATCGCCGTGGGCGGCGGCAACCGCAACGCGCCCTCCTTATACTCGGGGCCCGGCCCATCGCCGAGCGCACTGACCCCATTCCGCAGCGCCTCCTCCACCTCCGCGATGTCGAACCACCTGGCATCCTCCAGCTCCGGGTCATGCTCGAGGTTGATCGTCTCGTGCGCGGCGTCGCTGACCTGGGCGATGGCGCCGATCATCAGGTTGGCCGGGTACGGCCAGGGCTGGGAGGAGTGGATGACGACGCGCGACAGCGTCACGCCGGCCTCCTCCCAGACCTCGCGGCGCACCGCGTCCTCGACCGACTCCGCCGGCTCGATGAACCCGGCCAGCGTCGAGTACCAGTTCGGCGGGAACCGCTTCGACCGCCCCAGGAGGATCCGCTGCGCGTCCGCCGACATCACCGCCACGATGATCGTCGGGTCCGTCCGCGGGAAGCTCAGGTTCGAGATCGTCGTCCGCGTGCTGCACGCCGGCCGCTCCGCCGGCAGCCCCGCCGCCGGCCGCGCCGCGTCCGTCGCCGGACACGCCCGCTTCGTCCCCGAGTGCACCGCGATCGTCCGCTGCCCGCACGTCCCGCAGAAGGTGTTGCGCGTGTTCCAGTCGATCAGCGCGCGCGCTTGCGCGTAGATCGCCGCTACATCCGGACACGGTCAGTACACATCAGCCTTCCATCCATCCACCCATCCAGCACCACAGAATTAGGAATAGGCAAAGGGGGACATAGGACATACCCTGATCGGCACCGAAACTCATCACCACGCGCGCCTGCAAAAAGCTCAACCCCTTCGCCTCCAACGCCTCCACCACTTTTTTCGTTTGCTGCTGTTGTTGCGTCTCCTCCTCCCCGCCACGCGGTCCGCTCACATCCAGCGCGAAATACGGCGTCCCGGCGTAGATCTTCCACGCGAATGATGCTGCCGCCCCCTCATTCTTGGGAGGGGGTCTTTCATCCAGCCCTAGAAAAATCGGCGTCGCGAGGGTCGGCTTGCGCGAGTCGTACGCGGCCAGAATCTCCTCTTCGGATTGGTCGTAGATGGTGGCTGGCACGAGGGGCTGGATCTCGTCGTACCGGGCGTAGTAGGGCGAGGCGGGGGAGGCGGTCTGGGTGAGCGGGGCGAGGTCCTTGAGGAGCACGAAGCGGGTGGAGGGGTGGTTGAGGGCGGCGGAGAGGAAGGGGTGGTTGGAGCGGAGGAAGGAGAGGCGGTTTAGGGGGGAGCCTTTGTCGGTTAGGACACTTGGGTTAGGTTTGAGGGCGGGGAGAGGAGGGTGCTGTTTTAAGGGGGATTCTGAGGGGCAAGGGCAAGGGCAAGGGCAAGGGCAAGGGACGTACTGGAGAAGTAGTTGGCGGTTTCGCGGCCGAATTGGCGGGCCAGCATGGTTTCGGCTTGGATGTGCGCGGGGTTGGGGATTAGGGAGTCGGTGCTGGTCATTGTGAGTGGTTGTAGTTCTTAAATGATGTGATGTGATGTGATGGAGGGAGGGGTATGCAGGACTCGATGCCTGCAGTGGTAAGAGAGAAGAAGAGTAATTGAGGACAGCCAGTGCACGAGTCAGAGGAAAAGAAACTGCGAACCCGGAGGCATTGGGGCATTTGCAGCATTTGTATTTGTACTTCTTCTCCGATAACGATGGATTAATCAGCTGGTTTCGTGCCGAGGATCTGCGCCACGGGTATTTGAATTACATGATTTACACCGAGGTAGAAGTCCATTGTGGGCTATGGAACTGTAATACCCATACACTGAGGGGCAATCAGGAAGCACCCCACACACGTGACCGTGCATCTCGACGACTTACCGGGGGGCAGTGGCATTTCTCCAACTCTTATCAATCACGCCCCAAGACCCTGCAGCCTGTCAATCCTCACCTCCCAATCGGTCGGTTCGCCACTTTCTAATTCCAACAATGGGCCATCTGGTCACTCTCGCAACATGGTACGTGGGTCCTCCGCGTTGTTGGCTTGCGTGCAACCCCGTTCTAACCATCCCACCTGCAGCTCGCTCAACCAATGGGCTCTCGACTTCGAGGGCAATGCTGAGCGCATCATCGAAAGTATCCGCCAGGCCAAGGCAGCCGGAGCCACCCTGCGCGTCGGTCCGGAGCTGGAGATCACCGGTATATCGCCTATGGTCTGTGGTTCTTGAAGGGAACTCGTTGACACCGGACTAGGCTATGGCTGCTTGGACGCCTTCATCGAGGGCGACACGTTCCTGCATTCGTGGGAGATGCTGGCGCGCATCATCGACCACCCCGACTGTCAGGATATCGTGGTCGATGTTGGGTGAGTTGCGCGAGTCAGACAGCCTGGTCTGCGACGGCAGCTGACAGGATGGTAGAATGCCCGTTCGTCACCGGAACGTGCGGTACAATTGCCGGTGAGCTTGCTATTTCGCGGGTATACGAGGGTAGTCTGACAAGACTAGGGTGATCTTCTTCAACCGCAAGATTATCTTGATCCGGCCGAAGATGTGGCTTGCCAATGGTGGGGTCCTCCATGAAGATGCTGTGCGATGCGCAAATCGCTGACGATCTCATGCAGATGGCAACTATCGGGAGATGAGACATTTTACCCCCTGGCAACGCCCCCAGGAGATCGAGGATTACTACCTGGAGCAGATCGTCGGCAAGATCACCGGCCAGTACAAGGTGCCCTTCGGTGATGCAGTCATCAGCACCAGGGATACGTGCCTGGGCTTGGAGACGTGCGAGGAGCTGTTCACTCCCAATGGGTAATCCGGTTCCCCGCCCGTTCGAAGGCCGTGCTGATCGATGGATGTAGCCCCCATATCCCTTACGGTCTCGCCGGCGTGGAGATCATCTCGAACTCGTCGGGCAGCCACCACGAACTCAGGAAGCTCGATACCCGCGTCAACCTTATCACGCAGGCGACTAAATTGGTGAGAATATCCCCAGACTGGGTGTGGTTAAGATGCTGATCGGTCTGCAGAGTGGTGGCATTTATCTGTACGCTAACCAGCAGGGCTGCGACGGTGATCGGCTGTACTACGACGGGTGTGCGATGATCGTCGTCAACGGCAACATCGTGGCCCAGGGCTCGCAATTCTCGCTCAACGACGTCGAGGTTGTCACTGCCACTGTGGACATTGAAGAGGTATTCTTTTTGCTCCTCGAGCGGGGGCGTCGGCTGACTCGGACAGGTCCGCTCATACCGCTCCAGCGTGAGCCGCAGCATGCAGGCCAGCAGGCAAACCCCCTTCGTCCGTCTCGATCTGGATTTCAGGTTGTCGCGTACCGGCGAGGAGGCTGATCCTGGCCTTGCCCCATCTGAGGTCCTTCAGCCCCGTTACCATGCCCCAGAGGAGGAGATCGCCCTCGGTCCGGCCTGCTGGCTGTGGGACTACCTTCGCCGCAGTGGAGCAGCGGGATACTTCGTTCCTCTGAGCGGAGGCATCGACAGCTGTGCGACGGCCATCATCGTGCACTCCATGTGCAGGGAGGTCGTCAAAGCGGTGCAGCAGGGGAATGAGCAGGTGATCAAGGATGTCCGTCGGCTCTGCGCGGAGCCGGAGGGATCAGCCTGGCTTCCGTCCACCAGCCAGGAGGTCTGCAAGTAAGCACCGCCTTATCAACTCGCCGACGACAGGACTAAACCTTTCCAGCCGCATCTTCCACACCAACTACATGGGCACGCAGAACTCCAGCAAGGAGACCCGGGAGCGGGCCAAGACCCTGGCCGCGGAGATCGGCTCCTACCACATCGACTTCAACTTCGACACGGTCGTCACCGCCGTCACGAACCTGTTCACGGTGGTGACCAACTTCCAGCCGAAGTTCAAGGTGCACGGCGGCAGCTTCGCGGAGAACCAGGCGCTGCAGAACATCCAGGCCCGCTTGCGAATGGTGCTCTCCTATCTGTTCGCGCAGATGCTTCCGACGGTCCGCCAGCGGCCGGGTGGCGGAGGGCTGCTTGTGCTGGGATCGTCCAACGTCGATGGTATTTCCCCGAACAATCCTGTGGCTGATCGGTGCTAACAATCTCGCAGAATGGTGTGTAGAGCATTCCCCACCGTTGGCCATTGCCGTACACTAACCATCAAAGTCTCCGCGGCTACCTAACCAAATACGACGCCAGCAGCGCCGACGTACGTCCCCTTCACCCGATTCCCCTTCACCAAAGCTAACCCCGCCAGCTCAACCCCATCGGCTCGATCAGCAAAGTCGACCTCAAGAAGTTCATCCACTGGGCCCAAACCGCCTTCGCCCTCCCGATCCTGCACGAGTTCCTGCACGCCACGCCCACCGCCGAGCTCGAGCCCATCACCCAGACCTACGTGCAGTCCGACGAGGCCGACATGGGCGTCACCTACGCCGAGCTGTCGGTGTTCGGGCAGCTGCGCAAGGTCGCCAAGCTGGGGCCGTGGTCGATGTACGAGCGCCTGCTGCACAAATGGGGCCACGAGCTCAGCCCCCGCGAGGTGTACGAGAAGACGCGCCACTTTTTCTATAACTACAGCATCAACCGCCACAAGATGACCGTGCTGACCCCCAGCTACCACGCCGAGGGGTACTCGCCGGACGACAATCGGCATGACCTGCGGCAGTTCCTTTGTACGTTTCTTCCCTTCTTCGCTGGCGTTTCTTCCTGGGAGGCCTGGCTTTTTGGGTACTGGGCTGGGCGATGAGTGCTTTCGTCATGGCTAACGATCCGACACAGACCCCCCGTTCACCTGGGCGTACAAGAAAATGGAGGAGAGCGTCGCCTACTGGGAGGAGAAGGGGTGGACGGCGGGCAAGGCGCAGAAGAAGAGCGTGAAGGCTGATTGAGGCTGCTTTGCTTACTGCCCAGAGGAGGGGGGAAAGGGGGAGGTCACGTCAGGGGTAGATGCAGAAGTTGGTAGATGTAGATGTTCGATCCAAAGCTCTACGGTGGTCTAAGTTAGCTATGCTTAGCATGACGATACTCAGTCAGGGCAGGGCAGGGCAGGGCAGGGCATAGACTACAGAGCAAGCACAATACAATGATGGGTAATGGCCGGCTATATCATGATATGTTTATGGAACCCGTTGATAGTGTTCCTGATCTCATTCTCAAGTAGGTGTAGGTGCATGCTGTAGGAAAGCCTGAGTCCGTGCTCGCGCAATCCATTGATTTGAATGCCGGCAATGCATGCGAAGCACTTCAGCCCAGCCCAGCCCAGCCCAGCCCTGAATGGACTGGACGAATTCGCCTTCCGCACCCCGGTAAAACCGGGGGTAAAACAACCGCACAAAAAGAAACAAAGAAATGATCTCGCGATTCCGACACGGGGAATCGAACCCCGATCTCCTGTGTGAGAGACAGGTATGCTAACCTTTACACCATGTCGGAGGTAGATATACCGAGCGGGCAGGTTTTAATGCATATAATGTTTGTGGCTGGACTTCGCTGACTGGGCTCTTTCTGCCTCGTGGAGGACCATGCCAGGGCCTGATAGCAGGTCGCGGTACAAGTGAGTTGTCATTGGATTTATTCGTGGGTAGGTGGGTATATAATGTATAAAATACAATGTACACCGATGCTGACACTGACACTGACGGGATACTGGAGAATGCTATGCTATGCTATATTATACTTTACTTTACCCCGGATGGACCTCATACCTCGATGAAATTCCATACAGCAATGATTGCCATGCTTTAACTTCCAACCTTAATGAACGGCCACACGTCAAATCAATTAACTTATAACTGATGACTATTTTAGACACGCATGCTGCATGTGCCTCCACACACCCGACTTAGACAAAAGAAACATTTTCAATGCAGTGTAGAGTTATGGTAATACAAGACGAGAAACGCTAAGCGACACCACCAAGCAAACAAGAAGACAGATGGGAATAATGTGGAAAGAAATCCTGGCCAGGCAGGCGAAAGAAAGTGGAAGCAGAACCGCCAAACTAGCCCTTCCAGAACCAACCGTCCTTGCTCTGGTCGGCGCCACCATCCCCATTCAGCTGCGGTGTCTGCTCGCCCTGCCGCGGATTCACGACGTCAACCGACTCATTCGTCTCCTCGCGACCATCGGAGAACCGCTTTTTGCGAATCGTCTTGGTCTGGATAGCGCCGTCGGGGAGGCGGACGCGCTCGGTGCGGGTCTGCGTGGTGAT
This sequence comes from Aspergillus aculeatinus CBS 121060, assembly GCF_003184765.1. Taxonomy (NCBI): domain Eukaryota; kingdom Fungi; phylum Ascomycota; class Eurotiomycetes; order Eurotiales; family Aspergillaceae; genus Aspergillus; species Aspergillus aculeatinus. The sequence goes on from NW_020291475.1 coordinate 761,136, forward strand.
CACGTAGGGTTTGTGCGCGGTTTCACTCTCATTACCGGTAAGAGGCTGGTCGTCCTGCTGCCGACCAAAAAGCCCCTCGCGCGGCGCCAACTCCCTGAAGCGGCGGCGGTCGTCCAGCAACAAGCGCAGCAGGGGACTCTCGTGGATCTCGCGGGCGAACGCCTGCTCGCGGGCCTGGAGATCGTCCAGGAACCGGTCGTACAGATCCTGCTCCGTGAGCGCGTCGGCCCCGCCAGCCGGCTGGGCAAGGTCCTCCGTGTCGATGACCTCCGCCTTCTTCGTCGGGATCTTCTCGTCTTGCAGGAGTTGCGAGTTGTCGAAGGTGATCGTCGACCACGACGGCTGACCACCGCCAGAACCACCGGAAACGTACTTCCACCGGTCGCCGAGACTGCCCCGCTTCACGAGACCCTGCAGCCACTCCGTTCCGGATTCCCGGGTCGCTGTCTTGGTACTAGTCATGTCCTCCCGCTCGAGCATGGGCTTCCCGTTCTCCAGCCGCAGAAGATCCTCGAATGCCTCGCGCCACCGCGGCTCCGACTCCGGCTCCGGCTCCGCAGCTGCATCAGCATCGCCCTCGGAGAGACTGAGCGACGACATCAGCGACGAAAACACCCCCCGGCTGTTCTCCCCGCGGTCGCGCCGCCGCTCGAGATGCAGCGGCGAGTACGGGCTGAACATCAGGTAGGGCACGGGCCAGGCGGGCGAGGCGTCGCTGATGAGGTTGTGCAGCATGGGCCGGTGGGCAAAGGGCTGGAAGAGGAGGCGCCGCGATGTCCCCAATTCGTCGTCGTCATTGTCCGTGTCCGCGTCCAGCCAGAATCGGTCGAAGAAGGAGTTGAAGAAGAAGTCGGCGTCGCTGCGGTAGTTACGCGGGTAGAAGTGGTGGTGGTGCGCCGCGACGGTCGGGGCATGGTCCCAGTCGCTGTCTTCCTGGCTGCTGGGGTTGTGAGGGTTGTCGCGCGGGCGGTCGTCGAAGATGGCCCAGCGTTCCGACGGGGGGTTGATGGAGGAGGGGAGACCGGTTACGGACTGCAGCACGGAGGAGATCTGTTCGTCGGCGAAGCGCCGGATCGCGACGAAGGGATTGTCGTCTTCGGGCCAGCCGTGGTAGTGATGGTGGTGGTGGTGGTGTTGGTTGTGGTTATGGTGGGTGGGATAGGTGTCTTGGTTGTTATTTTGGGTGTCGTCCCCAGCCATGATGTGTGTGCTTTTTGAGAGAGAAGCAAGAGGATAAGCAAGATTGATGGGTTGATGTGACAGGTAAATTGAAAGCACTGCTTTCTTCGGAGGATGGAACGAGGCCAAGCGAGGGGATGGCGAGTAGATAAAAAGCGGGCTCGAGGCATTTGTTGGGGAGATCGCCCCACTCCTTCCTTCCACCGCCCGCCACTGCCGCCTGAGGCTGCCACCCCAGTTATTACAGCACGGTAAGATACAATACATGAAACATCACCATTACCTATACTTCAACTGTGCCCTCAATATAAAACCCTAAAATATATCGTTCCGGGGGAGAACCCCCGGACCCCCCTTCTTTTCAACCTTCTGGTACCCCTCAACCTAAGTCCTTGAAGTATTAAGTATCCCGGGGGAGAACCCCCGGACCCCCCTTCATTTCAACTTCCTGGTAACCTCAAACCCAAGTCCTCGAAGTATCAAGTATCACCCCTCGATCTTCCGGAAATCCTGAATCTTCGCCTGCACAATCTCCCGCGATCCATCAGGCACGTGGGACCAGAGCGTGCAGCCCAGCACGCTGACATCAAACCCCGGGACGTCATATCGTCCCTGGTTGAGAACGATCAGCCGTCCGTGCACGCAGGGCTCCGGCTCCAGCTGCCGGGCCTTGTCCAGCCCCGCGGCGATCGACAGGCCGTAAAACTCATGGTTGCCGAGGATGAGTAGGACGGCCTTGAAGCGGTCGGTTTGTCTTTGCAGGAATCCGCGGTAGGGCGCGTAGTCAGCCAGACGGCCGATGTCGCCTGCGAGGATCAATGTTCAGCGCAAGCAGGAATCTCATAAGGGGGAAGGCATTGGAGCAAAACACACGTGACCAGTCGCCAAGTCTACACTACAGGTGCCGCGGTACTTAAAAGCCTCCCTACCAATTCTCAAGATTGCCGGTACCATATACATAAGATCCAGGCGGGGGGATGGAGAAAGTCACTCGAACCTGGCGTGGCTTCAAGATATCGGGAGAACAAACAGTGTAGGTGACTGCTGTACAGTACAATACACAGTACCCACCCATAGGTTACAATACAATACAATCCACAGCCGCCCACCCACCACGTGATCCTCGCCCAATGGGGCTGCAGTGCAGTGCCGGCTGCAAAAAGCAAGTCCAGAATTCTCGACCCTTCGCCTCTGTTCTACACCGTCAGGATCAGCTTCTCTCTTCTGGTTTTCGTTTCATTCATGAAGCTTCTACTATTCATTCATCATTCTAATCATAGCTCGCTATAGCCCCAATGCATGCCTCCCCAACCAGCATGGATGACCTTCAGAACCCTACCAATGACGCAGGCCTAGCGCGTTTCCCTATAGCTCGGCTCGCCCGTCGAATTCGCGCCAGGCCTGGTCGAACCCGGTGGATCGGACCCACATCGGGTGGTGATCGTGGTCGGATGTTGAGTCCATTGCTAAGTGGATCCCCCGTTAGTTAGCCCCAATGTTGTAGAATAGTACCGACTCCGAATAGCCCTGCCGGGTAGTCTAGATTGATTATGAGGGGGAGCGTGGACCTACCCATGTTGGCAATGCGCAGCCACATATCACCTTTGATCGGCCACTCCGCCTCAAACGGCCGACAGGCTCGCTCGCCGTGGGCGACGGCACGGACCAGCTTGGCCAGGTGGCCGTCATCCTGCGGGTGGCGGTTGCAGAAGGCGAAGATGTCGGCCCAGCTGTGCGCGGTCGGATACGCCCGGATCTCCTCCAGGTACAACTCCGGGACGCCGCGGGAGACGTAGAGCAGGAGGTCGAGACGGCCCTTCCATTCGAGCAGACGGCATTTGGCTTGCGTGGCCAAGAACGGGAGGGCGAGGAGCTTGGAGACGAAGATGGAGGAGTTGAGGCTGTGGAGGTAGAAGAAGTCGAACTTGATCTGCTTGGAGGGCCGTTGGGCGGCGCTGGTGTAGTAGACTGGACGCGGTTAATAGGATGCGAATCTGGGGCAATGACTAAGGACTACTCACCCACGGTGTTGATCATCTCCGCGGTCCGCTCCTCCAACTGCTCCGCCGACACCGAGTACTCGGCCGCGTACGCGAGCATCGCCTCGCCCGCGCGGGCCAACACGCCGTCGCGCATCTTGTTCCCATCCTCCCACTGCACCGACCGCGCCAGCGTCTCGTCCCGCCGCATCGCCTCCAGAATCGCCAGCAGGCCCTTCTCCCCGCGCCGTCCGACCCCCCCGGCCTGCTCCTCGGCCGGCCAGAAGAACATCGGGCCCGTCCAGTCCTCGTGGATGGCCGTCTGCGCCAGCGCCTCAGCCACGATGGCCGGCTGCTCGAACTCCAGGCCGAAGCCCAGGTGGATGAACGGATGGATCAGCCCTAGGTTGTGGCAGCAGTCAGCAGTCAGCAAGCCAATTCACTCACTCCCCCAAACAACCGTACCAGACATCTCCCCCTCCCCTCAACCTCCAGTAACAGCCACTAGAACCGAAAGAAGAGCAAAAAAAAGGGAAAACAAACCCCCAAAAAGCCTCCCCAACATCGCCCTCGCAACCTCATCATCCTGCCCAAACAAAAACCCCATCAACACCTCCTCGACCCCCACCCGCTCAATCTCCCGCTGAAAGAACCGCAGAAAATTCGAGTAATGCTCCTTCATCCCCAGCAGCCCCAGGAACCGGTTCCGGTCGGCCAGCTCGGCCACGACCGCCTCGTCCACCGGGATCGCTTTCCGCTGGTAGGCGCGGTCGCGCTCGTAGGCGGCGCGGATCTCCTCCGCCGAGGCGCCGAGGGCGTAGATGCTTAGGATGTGGTGGACGATGTGGTCTTGCCCTTGGATTAGCATGATGATTTTTTTTGGGGGGGGGGGGGGGGGGTCCAAGGGGTAAGGGACGGTACTGTGGAATCCCAGATCATTGAAGAAGACGTGGTGGTGCTCGAGGTCATGCTGGAGGACTTCGCTGGCTGCGCGGGCGGAGGCTTCATTGGGACCAGTTCCAGTCCCAGTCCCGCCGTCCGTGGCGGCCACGGAGAAGATGCCCGTGGTCGTCGTAGGCGAGAGGTGGATTTGGTGGGCTGTTGCCATTGTTTTCGTTGGTGTTGGTGTTGGTGTTTGTGGTGGTGGTTGATACGTTGTATACCGGGCGAGGCGGGTTGGTGTATGTGTATGCCGGTGGCTCCGTAGCGCGGTGCGAGGTAACGTTATCGCAGGAGTGGCGGCGCCTGATCTTCCAGTTGTTGTACAACACGTCCTGGTCCTGCTTAGCACGGAGGGTAACCGTCCCACCGCAGGAGATTTATATCCGATGCTACCACCACAGATAGTAGTGCATCTAGTCCGTGGACGAGCAGTAGTAATGTGTGTGGTAATCCGAAACATCTAGCCCACCAGTAGCCAGCCCCCTTTCCCCAGGTTTATAAGAAATATGGTCTGGACTGGACTGACGGGCCCAGGGTTTATTAGAGACCGAGATGCGAAATTAGAAAGTAAAGCTGGAGCGAATCAAGTCGAATGCGCGTGGGACCCTGGAGATTCATCCTCCAGGAAAAGCAGGAAAACAAATGCCCTCCGCTTGATTTGCGGAGACCGACTAAGCGCGAGCTTCCGTCCACCTCGGAACCTCGGGAAGGGAAACGTCATTCTGATTCAAGCTGGCCTAATTTAGGTGTCAACCCCAGAAAAGGTGAAACAGGGTCGCCGCATGATCGGAGCGTCGGAGCCATGATAATACGATGTGCTTATAAATTTGCTCGGCCTTCGGGGCTTGCCGGCTTGCGGTTGCTGAGGATCGGGGATCGGCCCTTGAGATGTGGGATGGGATGCGATCTAGATCGTCGTTCGGGGCTGTGGGCGGTGTCATCATGAATAAGAGTATAGTAGTATACTCCGTGGTCGAAATTCGTTGACTAGGTCAGTCCGGGTATATTGCAGAATTGCTGGGTGATTTGTGAGTGAACTACTCCGTACCTAGAATTAGTAGCCCGCCTCTACTGGTGTCTTCGTAGACTGCACCAGTGGCTATCAAGATCTGGCCGCTTCCGCAGTGTGGCTTCTTTATTTTATTTATTGTATTTATAGTTCCGCCCCTATATAGTTCATGCTCAGGCTATTCATTCTGCCATACTATTGCCAAATATGTACCAACAAAGACAGCTACCGCACGAAGTCCTCCAACTCCTTCTTCCGTTTCAGTCGCTCCCGCTCCATCTTCCGGAACAGCGGATGGTGGCCGGCCTTGTCCTTGAGCTGCTTGTTCCGGCTCCGGTTGTACTCGATGTAGGCCATGTCCTCGCCACCCGCCAGTCCACTGAGAGTCGCCGCGCTCCGCTTGACGGCGCCCTTGCGAGCCCGGGCGCCTCCCGAGCGCTCGGAGAACAGATCGTCGTTGACGTGCTCGACCTCCGCGGACGTCTCGTTCTGCAGCATCACCTCCTGCAGCAGCTCGCGCCGTTCCGCAGGCGTGGCATACGCAAGGCCCTCCAGGTTCTCGATCCCCTGCAGATGGGTGATCACCTTGAAGGCATAGCCCTGATCGACCAAGAATGCCTGGCGCCGGGAGGAGTAGAACATCTCGTCCGTGTCCTTCGACACCAACGAGTAGAAGAACGCGTTGAAGCCTTCGTCGTTACGACGCTTGGCCCGTAGAATCCGACCCAAGCGCTGAGCCTCCTGGCGACGCGAACCGTAGTGGGACGAGATCTGGATAAGACAGGTGGCTTCCGGCAGATCAAGCGAGGTATCGCCGATCTTGGACAGGAAGATCGTGTTGACCTGCTCGTTGTGCTGGAAGTTCTCGAGAATGCGCATGCGCTCGTTCTGGGGCGTGCCGCCGTAGATGTAGGCCTTGTTCAGCTTCAGCGCATATCGCTCGAGAGCATAGACGTTGTCCGAGAACACAATGACCTTGTCCCCGCGCTTCTCGTGGTAGTCAATCAGGAATTGACAAGCCTGGAACTTTCGCGGATTCATAATGTACAGCAGGGCCGCTTTTCTGGACTTCTCCCGCATGTACTCCGAATAGAACTCGGTGGTCATGGGGCACCACACTTCGGCACATTGTACCTTGGCGATGTGCCCTTGCTCGGCCAGCTCCATCCAGTTCGCCTCGTACAGCTTCGGACCAATCAGGAAGTTCAAATCCTTGATCTTGTCGTCTTCACGCAGAAGGGTGGCAGTCAACCCCAGCTTGCTCTGACACGCGATGGCGGATGTGACCTTTCGGAACATGGAAGCAGGCACGACGTGCACCTCGTCGAGGATCATCAGACCCCATTCACGCCCTTGAATCCAGTCCATCATCTTCTGCGCATCGTGCGATCGCGCCCGCGTCTGAGACACCATGGAGTAAGTGGAGACGATGATACCGGTCGACCGGCGGAACTTCTCCTTGTTGTCCGAGGTGAAGACGGCGATGTCGCCCGGATCGATGTTCGACCACCGCAAGAACTCGTTTCTCCATTGCACCACAGACATGGAGCTGGTGCACAGGACCATGGTACCCTTCTTGATCGTGCAGGCCGCCGTGATCCCCACCAGGGTCTTGCCTGCACCACACGGCAGGACGATGATTCCACTCTTGGCACGTCCGTTACCGAACATCTTACTCAAGCTCTTCTCCTGGTAACTTCGAATCCGCGCGTTGGGCTTCAAGTCGATATCCAGCGTCGGGTTGATCTCGTCGTTCCGGAAATCGTACTCCTCCAACGCGGGGCAACCCATGGCCTGACAGCGCGCCTTGACCGGTTCGACGGCCTCGTTCGGAATCTCGAAGCTGTGCACCTGTGCTTGTTCCTCATCGTCGTCATCGTCCCGGATGGCGAGCAGGATATCGTCCTCGCGACGCGCCTCCCCCGCCGCATCCTCGGCCGGTTTCTGGTCCGTGGTCTGCTTCACACCCGCCGCATCCTTGGTACCGGGGATGACCAGACCGCCCATCTTCGGCGCCGCCTGCTGGATGATACCCTCCGACCCTTGCAATCGCTGGGGCCCGATGACCTCATCCTGGAGCAGCATCTGCAGCATCTGAGGGTCGGTACTCTCCACGAAAAACCGGTTATGTTTCAGCACCACCTTGATCTTTCCGTACGACTTGGTGAAATCGATGATGAACGACTTGATGGTCTCGGGGAGCGGCGTTTTCGACAACCGGTCGAGGAAGTTGATGATATCCTGCGGCTGCAGGCCGACCGACACCGCGGCATACAGACTGTTTCCCGTCAACCGGTACTCGTGGAGATGCGTCGGCCGGGAGAGGGGTTCGGCGATCGTGGTCAGAAAGTCCTGGGCCTGGGGCGCGAGCGGGGAGAAACTCTCCAGGGTGATGGTGCCCTTCAGCGGATCGATCCAGAGGGGGCGATTCGCGTGGTCCGGCTTCAACGCCAGCGACGAGAAGTCCTTGTATCCGAAGTTGGGGTCCTGCTTCTGGATGGCGCCGCCGCCCTTTTTGCTGAAATGCTCGATGTTGAGCTTCTCCACGACATCTGTGAGCAAAACGCCGGAGGTGTGTAAGTCAGTGATTTCGTTCTGGGCCTTTCTCCCCTCCTGGTTCCGCCCTTGAGCTTGCTTACCTTTCAGGTTATCTTCCTTGACATCCTCTTCGTAGTCCGAATATTCATCACCGCTACTTATATCAGGCACGGGGGTGGCGCGCTTCGAGGCTCGACTCGATCGACCACCTATACAAGTCAGAATGGAATCGCTCTGACACGCCCCCCGGAATGGTGGCGGTGGGATGGGCATGGCATACTATCTAAAGCTTTGCGTTTGACCGGCGGCATTCTGTCCGGTCGCGCAGTGCCGGGGAATTATTCCTGAGAAATGAGGTCTATAATTTTTCTATACTGTGCGAAAGCGATTCCGCGCGGTCGCGACAGAGGCAAGGAAGGTATCGAATTTGCTCCCGACAGGCTACCGGCGCCCTTAGTGAGCCGTTCAAATAAGTATGACCATATCCCGATCAGACGAAAAGCACCTACCAGCTTTTTTATTTACTGCTGGTGGTATAGATGGCGGTGGTCGATAAGGGACAGGAGGGGAGGAAGGGTGAAGGAGGAGGCGTAGAAGAGGAGGAGCATGAAAGAAGATCGGATCGATTGCGGAGCGGAAGAGGCGAGGCTCGGCTCGGCGGTGTGTGGCAGCCTGAGGCAACAATGGGATTTGCTCAGCATGTGGCGTCGGCGCCGTGTGGGCAATTCGATTGGCCAGCGTTTCGGCCGAAGGGCTTCGGCAGTGATTGACGTAGTTCAATAATCTCAGGCTCGCATTCAATTTCCCCGTCTGAGTTCCTCATTTCGGTCTTCAATTTCCCTTCTTTTGACACTGTGTGCAGGAAGTGGTCGATATATCCAAGATGAACACAGTATGTGACTGACGGGACTTACCCATCCACCTAGGTGGCAAGGTTCAAGCTCGCTAACCTCACCTCTCGCTCAACAACTAGATCAAATCCACCTGGTAAGGTGAAGCCCGCAAAACACACACATCCACACAAAACACAGCACAGCCATGCCATTGCACCGTCTCAAGATGCGCCTCAACTAACACGACTCCCAACCCAACAGGATCGGATGGGGTACTCTGTGCGTCGGTACGCAACGCAACACCACACCCTTCCCTCCCAACCAAAACTAACACCCCCCCCAAAGCCGGCGGCGGCGCCTACTACTTCGCGAAGAAATCCATCAACGCGGACCGCCAAACCCGATTCGAGACGGAGATGAAACGCAAAGCGCAGCTGGCTGCGATGGAAGCGGAACACCGCCGCCAGTCCGCCGTGTCGTTGACCACGCCGACCCCGACCCCCGTGCCCTCCGACGACCCGAGCCACAAGCGCGCCGCCCAGCTGGCCCGGTCGCAGCAGAACGCCGCCGACGACGTCGCCTCGCCCAGCGCCGAGGCGAGCCACGATCCGGCCGCGACGCGCCACGAGCCCGAGACCGAGGCCGACCGCGTGCTGGAGAAGGGGAAGTACGAGGCCGCGCAGCCGTTTCGGCCGCCGAAGGGGAATCGGCTTTAGGGGGGTAGATGGGAACAAAAACAACGAGGTATAGAGAGGGGGTGGGTTTTGGTCTGAGAAGAAGGAAGGGAATCGCGAAAAGTGCCGGTGACATCTTTCGTGTGTGCTACTGTACCATAATGTTTCCCTTACTAAATGTATAGGTTTCTGCCGTTTCCGGATATCGGTTCTTCGATGGATGTGCGTATCCGCGTGTGCACGTATGGCTTGGCTCGTGGGGGTGGATTACTTCCGGTGGGAAAAGCTTGATTCTCTCTGCAGTCTGCACTACTTCGTGCATGTCTTGGATCTCGTGAAGATCCGGGGAAATTCGAGCCTGATTGATTTCTACATCCGAAAACAAATCGACTCCTGGATGATCATTCTCGTGCAAGATCGCTTGGTTGATTAGTAACGCGAGTTGTATTGCTGCTAGACAGCTAGCTATCTCATAATCGTAATCATCGTTATCCACTATCTCAGGGCAAACTGCACCTCCGGTAGCGGTAATGAAAGGAGACCGTGGGGGGGGAAAGACAAAAGAAGAATCCGCCCGTTCGGCATAACTGCCACTGGAACCTGTCCAGTACGTAGTTCTCCCCTCAAAAACAAGCGTTTCTCGCACGGTCACGCCAAACAAAAGAAAATTATTAAAGTTCGCAAGCTAAACGCCAGCCAGACAAGTTCCTCGATGCCCCTGAAAATCCATATGTGGGGTTTCTCATGATGCAATTCCCTCAGCAAATGTCGTTTGAGAGGGTGATTAAAAAAGGGAAAGAAAAAAGGTATATGCCAGTACCCATTCGCCAGCCAACAATGAAAAAAAAGGATCAAAAATCCGACGGCAGGAAAATAGAAGGATGGCGTGATGACACGAGTAAAGTGATGTTGTGTCTGTCTCTGCAAGTATGGCCCCACTCGTGGAGTTAAATCCGAACGGATATATGCGGTCTAGCGGGCATGGAAGCAGAGTGGGGGGTGTGGCCTGATAGAGAGGAACGATTCCGTCAGTCGAGGGTTGCAGCGATCAACACGCGCGGGTTATAAGACTCACTTGTTGTGGGTGGGATAGCCTTTGCTCTTTTCCCGAGAGCTTTCCAGCGCCGGAGGTATGAAGGGAAGAACTACCGCCGAGAAGAGGCAGGAACTGGTGATGAAGCGGGAAGTGCGAGTGTCGGGGCGCGGACGGTGCACCGAGAAATGGCGGATGGTAGGGCGGGCAAATTGGATGGCAATCATTGTGATGGTCTTGAGGGGCAAGGTGTTGGAGATGGAGGCTGGTGTGATACGATGCGATGCGACGCGACGCGATGAGGTGGACAACGAGTTCGAGGTATGTATTGTATTATGATGTGTGTGTGTCGGTCTAGCAGCTTTGTGGAAAGTTGAGGTAAGGCAACTCGAATTTAGGTGTAGTAGAGGATCGATCAAGTCTAGCTAGAATTAAAAACACCCTGCAGAGAGTGGGAACCATGAGGGATTTATAGTTGAGGCGGTTGTATGAACAAGAGGAGTCACTCTGGAATCCCGAGATCAGATCATGAGCATGAGCATGAGCGTGTTTCGGGAGGAGTTGCGGGGAGGGTCCAGATGGGGTCATTGAGGCCCACTCATCGACCTGCGAACTGGCTAGAGGGGAGGAAAAAAGAGAAAAAGGGAAAAAGGGAAAAAGAAATAACGCGCACGCGGAAAAACGGTCCTCAATCGTCATGGCTCCATGGCTCCTGCAGCCGCCGAAACATCGATCGGCTTGCAGCATAGGCAGTTGGGATGAAGGAGGGAGCGAGTGTCATCTGAGGTGCGCTCTTCATTTTTACTGATTCAAGCCACCAGTCCTCCCTGCATGTCAGAAACTGAGCTAAGCAGGTACCCTATTGGTCTTGGATGCATCTGGCCAGTCGATGGCGGATTGAAGGATTCAGATACCTAACAAGGTACTCCAGTGCAACTTCAACTTCAACCTGCAATTGACCCCTACGACCATCAGTGGATAAGGAGGAAGGACCTTGTTGTCATACTGTTGTTGATGACCCCTCCTCCCTCCCCTCCCAACCAAGGTGCGGGTGCAGCGAGGAATGCGTATTTGCCATGCTCACGCAATCAACAAGAGGGGCAGATGATCTACAAGTTCCGGCCGAAGACGTAGGGGGGGGGGGGGGGGGGGGGGTAACTCGTAACAGTCCGTCCACAGACTCTAACATACTCAGGACTACTGAGGACAGTACGTACCGAGCAGAGTCAGAGTTTCCAGTGTGGGGTCCGGCGACTCGAGATCCGGCCAGGCACACCTGAGGGTAATCGCGGTAGTTGATGCGGTTGGGCACTGGCGCTGCACTGCATCTGCCCGGCCCGTGGCAATTGCGGTCTGCTCACTGTTTGTCTGATGGCGGGAGTTGACCATCCGGCCGGAAACATGAACACATGTAGCTGGACTAAACTGAAGTTTGGGTGACTGCCTAATTGCTCAAAAAGGAGAATGAGCAATGACCAGTGGATCCATAAGCAGGAGTCAAAAGGTAACGATCATGAGAATTACTGAGCAGTTAGTTCAAGGTTAGGTTAGTTATGAGTATGTCGGAATTGGTAAGCTGAGGAAGGAAATCGATGAATGACGACAGAGATCCCCCGTATCATGTGACCACACCCAGCATACCAGGTACGTACATACACAGTAGTAAGTAGTTCAGTTCGGTGCAGAAGGCGGTTACTCATACTCATACTATGTGGAATATGAGCGACTGATGGTATTTCCACTTGTCCTGACTTGATCGAAAAATGAATTCTAAGTCATCTCCCTGTAAACCCTCCAGGTACTCAGTAGAGTTCTGGCCTGCGCTTCAATGCAAGCTTTCCCCGCATTGTGTGCATTGTCGATGCCTCAGGCACCAATGCTGTTTAGTCCTGTTTAGTCCTGCTGGCCCTCTGCGCTAGTCCAGCTGCTTCAGCCTCACGCTCCCCTCAGCAATCTCAATCCCTGTCTGATGATGCCACTCATGACTCTCGGCTTTTAGGCTCTGGTTTGAACTACATAGCTCTTGAACGAAGGGAACACTCGACTGAATGACTGCCGAATACGCAATCTAGTCGACTAATGGAAAATGTCGAGGTATGCCTGTTGAAGAGTGTGCATCGACACCCTGGGTCGACAGGCAATAGTCCGCCTCCCGATACAGATCCGACTCAAGGGCACTGAAATGGCGACAATCCCTAGGATTCACCGTCATCATGACTACACAATCGCGTGGATCTCTGCACTTCCCTTGGAGATGGCGGCTGCAGCCGCAATGCTTGACGAGAGACATCCAGACTTGCCAACTGATCTGAGTGACAATAATAGCTATATCTTCGGCAGCATACACGGGCATAATGTTGTCATTGTATGCCTTCCCGCCGGTGTATATGGCACAACATCAGCCGCAGTCATCGCCAGTCAGGTTCAATTTACCTTCAGATCGATACGGTCGGCTTGATGGTCGGCATCGGAGGTGCAACTCCATCACAAGGCGACATCCGGCTTGGCGATGTGGTGGTCAGCCAGCCAACGAGGGACTATGGCGGGATCGTGCAGTACGACTACGGAAAGACTTTAAGCAACAACCGCTTTGAAAGAACTGGCATGCTTAACAAACCACCGTCGGTACTTTTGACTGCGGTCTCCAAATTGCAGGCGGAGCACATGGTGAGACCAAGCAATATCCCCACCATATTGTCTGAGATGGTATGCAGGTACCCGAAAATGAAAGACAAATTCACCTACCGTGGTGCAGAGCAAGACGTGCTGTTTGAGCCTGACTATGATCATGAAGACTCTGGGATAACCTGCGCGAACTGTGATTTCAGGAGAAGGGAAACCCGACCCGATCGAGGTTATGATGTCCCCGTGGTTCATTACGGCCTTATTGCTTCCGCAAACCAGGTAATGAAGAATGGTCGTATAAGAGATCAACTAGCGAACGAATTTGGTATTCTCTGCTTCGAGATGGAAGCAGCTGGCTTGATGGACAACTTCCCTTGCTTGGTGATCCGAGGGATCTGTGACTATGCAGACTCTCATAAAAATAAGCAGTGGCAAGAGTATGCAGCTGCCACAGCGGCAGCATATACCAAGGAGCTTCTGTCCATGATTCATACCAAGCAACTGGTTGACATGCCATCACCTCATGTGGATTCGAAGCTGGCTCAATATGGTCTCATGGCTCCAAACGGGTCGGAAACATCTGCAGGCGAAATAAGCAAGAAAAGTCTACACACGGACATCGGACAGCTACTAGAGCGGATCTCGAACTATGACCATGATAAGGTTCACCAAAGACTTGCCTACAAGCGCCTTCCTGGAACAACCCAGTGGTTCTTGAACCATGCGACATATAAAGCATGGCTTACAAGGTTGGATCAGTCCAGCCTCTGGTGTTCGGGGAAAATTGGTTCAGGTAAAACTATCATCGCGGCTTCCGTCGTTGAGGCTGTCAAGTATCGCGCACTTGGGAACTCCAGTTGCCAGTGTCCTACAGTAATTTTCTATTGTGAGAACAAGCATTCTGGCTCGTTACAGGCTTCCTATATTCTCGCCAGTCTAATCAAGCAATTAGCTCAGCTCTTGTACGAGTCGCATCAGGTCTTTCCGCCAGATGTCGCTCATGAGCTGGAGCGTTTTTTTGGAAGAGACCGAAGGGTACCAGACTATGATGACCTGCGAGAAATCTTCAACCTTCTGTTCTCATACATGCCAAACACAATCTACGTTCTTGACGGACTCGATGCACTAGAACAGCAAGAATGCCAGAAAATGTTGCTTCTAATTCGAGCAACCTTCAGTTCTGCCAGCCCACCTAATGGATCGAAGATTATGTTGCTGAGCAGGAATCACGTACCAGGTTACGTGAACATTGCTACATTTATGCCGTGGGCTCTCCGAATCTCAACATTCAATCACGTTACCCAGGATATCGAATTCTATATCAAAGCCAGCATTGATGACAAGTCTATGCTTAGAAAGCTTACCAGTGATTGTTCCTTACTGGAAGAGATCAAACGCGTGCTTCTCACTGAGGCCTCAGGAATGTATGTCGGAAACCCTACAAATTCGACGTATGTAAACTGACTTGAGCAGGTTTCTATGGGTTTACCTTGTTCTCGAGATCTTGTGGTCGACATGCTTCACTGATGCAGAGGTGCGCTCCGCCTTGCGTCGGCTTCCTAAGGGTTTGAAGGAAACGTATAGACTGTGTACTCAGCGAATTGCGTCTGATCCCAGGGCTGCGAAGGTTCTTAAATGGGTCAGCTTTGCTACCAGACCATTGCATATCGATGAACTGAAGGAAGCAGTAGCCTTTGATCTCCATGATACTCGCTGGGATCACGAGAAAGTACCCCAGGACGAATTTGTGCTCGGCTGCTGCGCTAATCTCGTGGTTCAGGACCCTACTGATGGCTGTGTTCGCTTCGCGCACTCGTCGGTCAAAAAGTTCCTTCTGAGTCATCGAGCCGACCATGAGACCAGATATCTGGAGAGCGAGGCGCGAGGAAACCTCCAGTGTGGGGAGTTCTGTGTTGCTTATCTTTCTTTCTCCAACTTTAGCTTACAGGTTGAGACGCAAGGACGGGATCACAACTCAACAGGCTTGACAGTAGTCTCGCCAGCTTTGCTTGCTGGTGAAGCGATGAAGTCCTCCTTGTTCTCTCTTTTTCGTGCGCCGAAGATTCAGAAGGCTTCGATCAAACTACCCATTCGCCCGGTCTGTACGGACTCACCTGGGGAGCAATTCAAATTCCTCGATTACGCTGTATCTAATTGGGCATTGCAGACGAGAGACATAACACCTAAGTCTCCGGTGTGGGAGAGCTTCACGCGGCTTGCGACATGTTTCAATGAAACTTGGAATTTTCATCCCTGGGTGGCGGGTGGACGCTCACGCCACTCGTTTCTCCATGGCCTGCTTGGGTGGGCTGTCAGAGAACAACATATTCCTCTTCTTCGGATCGTTATGTCGTATAAAGAGGAGCTCGCCAAGATATGCAACCTTCCCCTTATTGGGGAGAGCCTTCCAGCTCTGCACTTTGCGTCAAGGTTCGGTTTTACTTCGATTGTGAGGCGCTTGCTGAATTTATGCGAAATCAACTTGCCTGATCTTGAAGGCTATACACCACTCCATCACGCGGCTGAGAAGGGCCACCCGGCTGTGGTGTCAACGCTTCTGAGAGAGAAGAGTATTGCCATCAATAGCAAATCTCGAATACAGGCTACACCCCTCTGGTTGGCAGCGCGGAACGGACACTTAGATGTGTTGAAGGTATTAATCCGACAGGGTGGAGACACCGAGGCAAGAAGTATCGACGGCCAAGCACCGATCTCCATAGCGAGGCAAAATAGGCATGAGAAAGTGGTAAACTTACTTTTCGGAAAAGGGTCTACGATTCTGTTTGTCAGGAAGTCATTGGCCGAGATCGCTTCTGAATGGGAGCTTGGACATGTGACCGATGATGACGCAATTCGGAAGTTCGAGCGTGAGTTCGAGAACGAGATCACCTTACTAGGAGAGGCCGAGTTAGCTGATAGGGTCGGACAGCCACGCAAATCCGGCCGTCTACCGAACGGAGAGCTCTCCCCTTCATTCTTATTGTTCAATGTGGAGCTTCCAAATGTGGATCGGCTCATGCTGAGTCTCCTCACGTTGAAATGGACTGTGGGTGGTGATTACTCCTCCTTCACAAAGCACCAGCTAGAAAGCGTACGTTTAACGAAAGAGTCCTTCGAGACGCTTCAAACATGGGTCGCCCAAGTCTTGAGACCTTCCAATCAATCAATGGTCTTGATCTTGTTGGTTGTGATAGAACATCTGAGCCAAGAGTCAGACACACCGCAGGCTGTGAAACTGAGAGAGAACCGGATTTGGAAAACCAACTTGGAGGAGAAAGCGTGCGCGCCCCTCTTGAAGCGATTTCGGAAACACGAAGCAGAATTGCGAAAAGCGCTGAATGTTCGTAAAAAGATTGACATCGCTGAGGTGGTCCGAGGCCAGGTCGCTCTAGAATCTCTGCAACAACTTTCATCAAGTCACCAGCACCTGTTCCAACTGAACTATCTCGGGTATGTGCTCTACAAAGCTGGAGCAGCCGCCTATACCAACAGTTATGGTTGGCCGGGGCTGACCGAATCTGTTCTTGTCCTGTGTATGGAAAGCCTGCCGGTGTTTCTGGGTATCATGTCTGGCGAAATCGCCGTGTCTGCTGGGTTTAGGCAGCTTGCCGATGTCAGGAATAGGTTGCTTGTTGCGGGCTCCGGTGCAGCCGAGTCGTTTTGGGACCGTAGTCATTTTGTCCAGCAGGGACCATCTTAGAGTGGATGGGATGGCCTGCATACGACTCTAGTTCATGTTATAAGGGAGGTGTTATTGAAGAAATGGGTGACTGCTGTTCACAGGTACGCACGAACCAGAGGGTTACATGAACACTCTTCTATCGCGGGTGGCTGCCAGCATTGGCCGAAATATATACAACCATGGCTCACCTTATTTCCCCTTCGTGATCAGAACCAAACACAACAGATTGATTCTCTACGCAGTCGGGTCGAGGTAATTTCATTCTTATATCTAATGAAGTTTCACGTTCCTGAAATCAGCATTATAGACACTATAGACACTATGGACTACACTCCAGTGCGGCGTATCTCCTCTCAGCCCGCTTCTCATTTTCTGTCCACCACCACATTGCATCCGCTTAATATGTTCTTCATGACTACTAATAGATACAGTGAACTGTGCTTTCGGAGAGGGAGACTGGCTCGGAGTAAATACAAGTAAGATGATATTCAGGTAACCCCCACAAGGCCGGGCGGTCGGGCCATAAACAAACAAACCGACCGCCAGCCGGACTTCGCCTACTACACCACCACTGCTCAATATTGTACCGGCAATGCCCCTTTCCACCACAGACTTTACCAGCAAATCCCTGCAAGTGAAGTGTCGATCTAACGCAATTTCCCCAGTTTGGCCCCCAGAGGCTCAAACACTGGTTCATCATGAGCCACTCTGGCCAAAAGGCACCGTTTCCGCGTGGGGGCCACCTCCTAATGCAGGGGGTCGAGCCAGAGCTCCACGGTAACTTTTCCGCATTTTGTCTTCACTGAACGAGAACAAGGACTAACAATTTTCTAGGGTCTTTGGTACTGCATGCATGACTTCTAGGAAGCAAGAAGAGAATTCGGGCAACTCAAAGGCACTGACGAGAACGGTGCCGTTGCACGATTAACCCATCTATGCCGCAGATAAGCAGGAACCCGTTCGGCCCGCCAGTTGATATCGTGTAATGGATGTGCTACTCAGCCTCATGTCAACTTTTCTTGGTGGCAGGATCGTCGCCCGGCTAAGACACAGCCATGGCCTTCGGACCGTGAGAAACCCTGCCCACCACGACTCAATCGCTCCACGGCTCCATCGCGTTTGTTCCTATTCGCATCAGATCCCTGAGCGGCAATCATGCTCATTTCATACAGACCGTACGGGATAATGTTCAAGCCCGAGTGAAAAGGTCTGGGCAATGCCGCTGTTGATAGAAGCGAATTGCTGGTGGGGCGAGGGTGCATGGATCCGAGCCAAGCATTTCCTGAGCCTATCCCATGGATTAGAATGCTTGACCTGTGTTGGTATATACCCCATCCATCCTACCGTGACGGCAAGCAGGGGCCTTGAAACAACTCTAAGATTGTTGTGGGAAGGGTCCTTCCCTTTCAGCTGGACGATGCGGTCTTTTCGCTCTGTCAGCACCAGGCACAATTCTGCGCCAAGAAAGGTACACGATCTCTGTATGGCACCGCGCAAGCCAGACGGCTGCTCTGCATCCCAAATTGGAGAAACACGAGGATTCAAGGTCTATGTGCTTGGGGGATTGCGGGCGAAGGCTGCTATGATGGGTCTCAGCGAAGCCCTATGCAGCCGCCCCCAACTTGGCTGGGAGCGAGAGCTATCGCCGGTTGGCTCCCCCATGACTGCGCCCCTTGGGAGCTGCATTTTGCAGTCTGAGTCTAGAATATTACTCTTTGCGGACAGATGATCGTCTAATGAAAGGAGCAAAGTGAGCCGGGCTGACATGAGACCACCAAAAGATCCTGAACGGATGAACTTGGGGGCCAACAGTGTGGCCTGGTTTAAAAGACCAGCAGATGTCGGCGGATTCAGAGATACTCACGCAAATCATCACCTTCTCTCTCTCAGTCACTCTTTCTTGTCCACCGCGACAGTCGTTCTTTTTCCATCACGATAGTGATACACGCTCTTTCGGGATTGTCCCTCTTCATTCGTTCATTTCGACTATCGACCTGGTTGTCATAATCAAAATGGTCAAACTTCTCCAAAACGGTCTGACATCGGGCCTCATGGCCTACGCCTTGTACCAGCAAGCTCTGGCTGTGGAATTGGCCGAGATCGACTCGTACGAGACGACGACCACCAACACCGAGGTGAAGATCGCGGTGTCGGGGTCCACTACTACAACTTCCACCTCTTCCTTGGATCTCCAGGACCAGCACTCATTCTACTGGGGTGGTAAGCTTGAGAGATTATGATCTTGCATGTCCAATGGCTAATACGGATTGACTAGGCGGCGAGACCGACATCCTGGGAAACTTCACAGTGGGTATGCTGGAGGATTATGAGAGTATCCTCGCCATGGAAGCGTTCAAGGATTTGGTTCAGAACGTCACCTGCACCAACGGCACCAGCGCCAGCGTGACCGTTGCATTCCAGGACTCGACCTCATACTCTTATGCCAAGAACGCCTGGAACTGGGTCAACGACGACGATGCTCACTATGTCATGCTGGTGGCCGGTGCTGGCCAATGTGGCTGGAACACCATCCGACAGCCGTTCATCATGACTGGGGCCAGCTTCCGCGACAACGTCAACACTGCCCGGTTCACCGGCAACGTGACCGAGTGGGAGGATTCCGTGCGCAACTACGCCATCAAGATCGGCAAGCCCACCACGGACTCGCAGATTGCCATTGCGAAACGCGGCGTCACCAAGAGAAAGCGCGGTGAAAGCACCAGCGACAAGACCATTGACATCGCCAAGGACTTCTCCTTCAGTGACAAATCCCTGTTCGACAAGGACGGCGTCTCGCTGTCGGCGGGATGCTCGACCTGCAAGACCGAGGGAGAGTTCGACCTGGTCTTCGAGTACACCAGCGGTGCCAGCGGCCTGTGGAACGTCATCACCGGCAGCGAGAAGGCCACGGCCACCTTGTCGCCCAAGGGCGTCTCCGCGTACATCGAGCCGCAGGTCAAGCTGGGCGGAAACCTGACCAAGTCGGAGGCGGACGAAGTCGACCTGGTCACGATCCCCATTGACGGCATCAGCATCGCCAAGATTGCCACGATCGGCCCCATGGTCAAAGTCGCCCTCGGGTGGTCGATCGGCCCGATCGACGGAGAAGCCACTATCGGCATGGGGGTGGAGATCGATCTCAAGGACTCCGCCACCGCGGAGCTGACCTTCGACGAGGGCTCCAAGAACGCCGTCAGCTTCACGCAGAGCGGCTGGTCTCCCACCGTCACCACCACGGACATCTCCCTCGATGCCAAGCTGGAGGCCAACGTCGAGATCTACGGCAAGGTGTCCGTGGAGCTGGAGCTCGAGATCTTCAGTAAGTCAGTCCTGCCAGGAAGACCATTCAAAGCTAACGCGCAGAAGAATATGGCTGGGAGGCCGGGATCTACATGCAGCCCTACGTCGGTGCCGACCTGGCCCTTGAGGCTTGTGAGTCCCCCTGTCCAACAGATAGTGTGCTGGTGCTGACTGAAATCCAGCCAACAAAGCCGCCTGCTCCAAGGACGGCTCCGAGTACCACTACGCGGTCGAGATTACTCCGTCCGCGGGTGTCAACCTCGTTGCCGACGTCGCGAGCGCAAGCGACGAAGCGAACCCGATCAGCACCTGGAACATCGCGGTAAGTGTGCCCGATGCCTGGCAGAGAGGTAACCTGCCTTACTGATAATCCCATCAAGTCCATCGCCACCACGCTGTCCGAGCAATGCTTCGGCTTCGACAAGATCACCTCCACCACGACCACGACGACAACCACCAAATCCACGACGGAGAGCAGCTCGAAGACGACCGGCTCCAGCTCCAGCTCCAAGCAGTCCGGCTCCTCCTCCCACGTCGCCAGCTCCTCGGCCACCTCCAAGGCCACCTCCAAGGCGCACCCCAGCAGCGGCTCGGCCCACGCCACGTCCACCGCGGCCGCGTCCAAGACCTCCGCTCACGCGTCCAGCCACACCCCCACCATCACCGCCTCTCCCTCGCACAAGGCCCGCCGCAACATCATCGGCGGTCACGGCCGCCGCCGACAGTACTAAATGTGGAGGGGTTGACCCGCGAAGATAGAAGGTGATTGGATTCGGTTTATGTGACGATAGTAATTTCGCTTCTCGGCCGCTTTTTGGTGGCATGTATATTTTGGCTTATTGATGATGCACGTTATGTATACGAGTTGAATAGTTAGTCGGTTGTGTATGTTGTGTATGTTGTGTCGGACTCGACCTGTGTATGAAGTAAATTTTTATCAGGCCAGCCTCTATTGAAGTGACCCTTTATTAGAGAAAACCTCTAGCAAAATGACTCTTTCTTCGAACGAATCTCTATCGAAGTGACCCTTCATCAAACCAAACCTATAACGAAGTGACTCTTTCTTCGGACGAGTCTCTATCGAAGCTACTCTTTATTAAACCAACCCTCTCCAAAGCAACCCCTCATATTAGACATGAAACCAGTTGATATAACTGTTAACATCGGTGATCGCAGTTGCCCACCCAATAGTTAGTAAAAAGCACAATAGTCAGTAATTGCCACTGGCCCACAAGAGGACTTCCATGACTCGTAGTGGCAGTTATCAGTATTCCCTACTAGAACTACTTTAAGCCTGGACATAACCCCAGTTGCATCCCTCTGTAACCACACTAGGGCGGACGGGATCACGTGCAGCCGGTGGTTTCCCGCCGCCGCCGAGCGTCGGGCAAGGCGGCCGCTCTCACTTCCTCCTCACCTCACCAACAACACCCCCACACCCAAAGCGATGGCATCCCATCAACTTGCCATCGCGAAGGCCTCCTTCTCCGCGGGGCTGCTGCGCCCCGACCCAACCTCTGTGCCCCGCGACGCCATCACCGCATTCCACACCTCGCTCGACCGGGCGCTGTCGCAATGCACCCCGGCAAACATCCAGGTTTGAGCCGCCGTCGCCGCCTCTCGCCCTTGCTTAACCACCTCAAGACATACTAAATCACGATGTTTTCTCCCGCTCATTCTAGGCCTGCAAGACCTGGCTCATCGACCACCAAGTGGTCTCCTCGTCCAATCGCGTCGGCGTGTGGGCCAAGTACCTGGTCGCGCTGTCGGCCTCATTTGAAGATGCAGCGGCCGCGGCCGCGGCACCACCACCACCATCCAAAAAAACCTCGGCGAAACGCAAACGCCTCCACATCCTCTACCTCTTGAACGACCTCTTCCACCACACCAAATACCACCTCCCGACGACCGCCGCCTTCGCGACGCTGACGGGCGCCCTGCAGCCGCACGTCGTGGACCTCCTCGGCGCCGCCGCCGCCTACTCCCGCGAGCAGCACCCGAAACACCACCGCCGGCTGGACGAGCTCCTCGACATCTGGGGCCAGCACGGCTACTACGCGGCCGACTACGTGCACAAGCTCCGCGAGGTCGTGCAGAACGCGGCGCTGTCCGGCCCCGTCAAGACCTCGCTGATCGTCGAGGAGAGCCTCGCCGTCGCCGAGAAGGAGCTTTCCTCGTTGCAGCAACACCAGAAGACCGTGCCGTTTGTCATGCCGGCCACGCATGGCGATCCCGCCACCCCGTGGTATGACCTGCCCGCCGGCAATCTGATCCCGCACATCATCCCGGACGAGGCGGTGCCGCTGCGCGGGGACACCATCCGGCCGTTGCAGTTTCTGGCGGGCCCCGCCGACGGGAAGTTGGTGGCCGCGTTGAAGCGGTTTCTGGGCGAGGTGGACGGGATCTACGCGGGGGCCGCGGACGAGGCGGTCGAGCACGAGGAGGACGAGGTCGTGGATCTGGATGAGCTGGGCCAGCTCGTCGTGCGCGAGAGCTTGAGTGGCGAGATCGTCAAGGGCGAGACGTATTATGGCTGGTCGAGGGGGTTCTGTCAGCAGATGAAGAAACGGGCCAAGAAGGGGAAGGAGGAGCGCAGTCGCAGCCGCAGCCGCAGCCGCAGCAGGAGCAGGAGCACACGCAGTCGCAGTCGCAGTCGGGGCTCGTATCACAAGCGACGCTACAGCGAGAGCGAGAGCGAGGCGGGCGGACGATGGAGAGGCGACAGCCGGTCGCCGCGCAGACGACGCTACGAGTCGCGGCCCCGGTCCCGGTCCACGAGGTCGCGATCTCCCCCGCCGCGTGGAGGAGCGTGGCAGCAGCCGAGGGAGCGGTCCCGGTCGTATTCTCCCCAGCCGGCGCCGGCGGGCTATCGTGCTCCTGCCTCGAATCCGTACGCCAATGCCCCCCCTCCCCCCCCTCCGTCGCTCCTTCCGCCGACACCACATGCCCTTCCGCCCGCTCCTCTCCATCCATCCATGGGCTATCCCCCGCCGCCGCCTTCCTCCTACCAGGCCGCACTCCCCCCGGGTCTCCCCCACGCTCCTCCTCCGCCTCCCCCAAACTACCAGGGCCCCTGGCCGCCCCCGCCGCCCCCAATGCCCTTCCCGCACCCGCACCAGCCCTCCCACTTCCCACCGCCATATCAACAGGGCCCCCCTGGCCAGCCCCCGGCAGCCGCGCAATACCACCACCCGCCGGGCCAGTACCAGCCACAACCACAACCCGGCCACGGCCACGGCCCCTACGCCGCCCAGCAGATGCCCCGGGGCTCATACCACTTCCCCCCGCCCCACCCATCGCACGCCCACGCCCATGGCCACGGCCGGGGCTGGCAGCAGTACCCACGCGGTCGCTAGGTCGTTGACAGTCCATAGAGCGGTAGATAGAGACTATTCACAATGCACCCAGCCAACAAAGAATCCATTACTGTTCAAATAACATACATATAACCATACAAAACAATCCGCCCACCACACATCTCATGCTAGAGTAGAGTATACCGTCCCGGGGGAGAACCCCCGGACCCCCCTTCTTTTCAGCTCCCCAGTAACAGCAATCCAGAGTACTGGATATACCCCGGACCCCCCTTTTTTTCAAAATTTGCAACTCCCTACCCTCAATCCTGAAGACTGGGTTCTTTCCCATCCCGAAAACACTAATTCGGCCCCCCACCCAACCCAACAACACTCCCCTTCCGCCCGAACACCCCCGCCCCCCCCTCCAGCAGCTCGCCCAGCCCCAGATCCAGCTCCGGCAACGCAGGCAGGCCCCGCGCCCTCTTCGCCGGCGCCGGCGCCGCACTCGGCAACGAACTCGGAGCGGGCGAAGCAGCAGCAGCAGCAGCAGCGGCAGCAGCAGCGTCCGCGGCGTCATCGTCCGCCTTGTCGACCATGGCCTGGTCCCAGGTCGTGCAGGCTGTTTTGAGGGTCTGTTGGGACGTTGTTTGCTGTTTACCACATTTGTTAGCTTGGGGTTGGGGATGGGAAGGGGCGGAGGGGGTACGTACGCCGGGGACGCCCTCGCAGCACATGACGGAGTCGAAGCAGCTGGCGTTGGGGTCGGAGTTGGCCATTCCGGTGCCTATTCATTCCAGAGATTCCGTTGTTAGTATACACGCAACACTTGATAGCCCCAGCACATGGGATTTGAGGGGCACCAGGGAGCTGAAAGAAGGGGGGTCCCAGGGGTCCTCCCTCTCAACTCTTTCCTGTTACTCTCCCCGAGTGTACAGGAGTGAGGGTACCAGGGAGCTGAAAGAAAGGGGGGTCCGGGGGTTCTCCCCCGGCAACACCCTTTCCTCCAGGATTTAAGAATGAGGAGTACCAGGGAGCTGAAAAGAAGGGGGGTCCGGGGGTTCTCCCCCGGGACGGTAAACCTCCCAGTCCTTAGGATAAGGGTGTTTAGGGGGGGTGGGTGGGGATGGGTAACGTACACTCCAAAGCGAGGAGACTGGAGACGTCGACGCCGGCCAGGTAGGGGACGAGCTCGCCGAGGGGCTGCAGGACGGAGTCGGCGACGGCCTCGATGCTCTGGCAGCACTGCTTGGAGGGGCGGCCGGTGGGGCAGGTCTGGGTGGTGCCGGGGTTCTGGGTGGCGTTGGGGTTGGGGATGAGGGCGATGGCGGTGGCTAGGGCTGAGGGGGGGTCTTCGTTGTTGTTGTTGTTGTTGTTGTTGTTGTTGTCGTCGGGGTGGGAGTTGTTCTTGGGGTTGGGGTTGGGTTTGTCGGTAGTGGTGGTTGGGGTGGGGGTATCTGTGGATTTGTTCTTGTCGTCCTTGTCCTCGTCTTCGGGGCCGGGGCTGGGGCTGGGGATGGGGTTGGGGTCGATATCTTCTGCTTCTGCTTCTGCTTCTGCTTCTGCTTCTGCTTCTGCTTCTGGGCTGGTGGTGCTGGTGGTATGGTCCGGTGTTGCGGGCTTGGTTCTGGTGCTGGTGCGTGTGCTGGTGCTGGTGCGTGTGCTGGTCGGGGCAGAGTGTGCCTGGTGAGTTTGGGTTTGTGTCTGCGGCCGCATGTTCTGCAGGACGTGGTTCTTGACGGCTTCGCCTTGGTCTTGGGCTTGGGCGTGGCCCTGGCCTTGACCCTCACCCTGGTCCTGGGTCTGGGTCAACGCATCCGAGTCCGGGTCATCGTGGAGTTGCGCTGGGTGAGGCGTGAAGGGAATGGCGAGCACGAGCGGCGTGATGAGCAGCAGGGTGGAGAGTTTCATGGTTCTGTTTTTCGTCTTTTATGTTTTCGATTATGGGGTGATTAGGGCATGTAAAGAAGAAGTGCTAGTGCCAGTGCCGGTCAAAAGAGTGTATAGGGTGGGAATTCAGAAACCACTAAAGGATTGAATGGAGTTGGTCGACAGGGTTCTGGTCTGGCGGTCGTGCTGGGCGTGGGCGTCGGGGTTTTCAAGGGATGATGGTGGCGTTATTTGTATAAGACATGGCTTGTTGGTTGTCTGGCTTCGCAATGTAGGTAGCCAGGGCTGTCGAATTCCTCCCTTGGTGGACTGGCTTGGGCCGGCAGGGACGCGACTTGGTTTGTTAGGGTTGTTGTTTGGAATGTGCTGGTGTGGAATGTTGGGCCTTGGTTAAATCCTGGAAGAGTGGTAAAGGACCGGACGGTTGTCAGTAGATTCATGATCGGAATGGTTAGCTGGTGCTGGAGTTTAACATTAATTATATGGTGACTGCAAGAAAGGGGGTGGATGCAAGGACAGACTGCCACCCAAATTCATATCACTAAAAATTGTACTGTAGGACCAGTCCTAGCTGCAAAAACATACAAGATAACTACAAGCTTCACGCCGACCGAGTCAACTACCCAGTAACAAATCATTCGACTCTGCATTCACTGCTGCAGCATCATTATCTCAAAAGAGCGACAATGGTCGGGGCAGAAAATAAACACAACGTGTCTATCCAGGAATGCAAAACCAAATGCAAACCTCAGTGACAGCAACCATCTCTGCAGCGAGATACATGACATACAGAAAAGTGCACTAAGTCGATAGTCCGATGGTAAAGCAAGTCCATTCGATTCGAGGTATCAATCAAATACAAAAACAGAAACACGGGTCATAATTGTCAAGCCTCAAGCCCGAGAAATCGCCCTTCTATCGTGCGCAATGCGTGTCGCTCGGCATTGCTTCGCTTCGCTTCTAAATCAAGGCGTTCTCGCTAATCCAGTAATTCGAAACGCCTGGGAGGTCCCAGCAGCCACTGACCCCCCAAAGCACACCAACTCAAATCCTTTTCATTATACGTTCACTCGTATAGGCTGGTTGCACCAAACTTAAGTCAAGGCTCAGCCTCGACCTGTTCATGCTGGTCCCAGCTTAGACGAGTCCGCGCCGGCCCCGCGGCGCGACGATTAGGCACGATGAGACCCCGCCGAAGTGGAAGTCGGTCCAGCCGCTTGACGGGCCAGCACGCCGCTGGTCGAGGTGCCGCTGTTGCCACTGGTCTGACTGCTGCGGCTGCTCCGGCTCGGGAACGAGCCCTTGTCGTCGTCGAACTCGGCGAAGTCCGCCATCCGGCGTTGCGTGTATTCGAGCATGACTCGGTTGTAGTCCTCCACCGAGCTATGGGGGTCGGTGGTCCGGTGACTGTGGATGCGGTAGTCGCCGGGAGGACGGCAGGCCTCGCCTCCAGTGGGAGGCATCGAGTGGTACTGATCTTCATGCATCGAGGTGGCCATATTATCTTGTCTATCGCCATCAGGTTAGCGGTACGTCCTCACTATCACACCGTACACTTCTACAATGCGTGTCGTTGGACCATCAATGTCACGGCATCCCGAACACGCAAAGGAGCAAACACATACAGAAAGGGCATGTTGTGGATAGAACCGAATGCTGAGCCTCACCTTTGGCAGACCGTAGCGGAAGTAGGCTTGGATTGGGAATGAAGAATACAATAGACAAAGAAGATTCGTGAAAGCCCAGGTAGGACTAGTTCATCTCAATAGAGGATAGATTTGTCCAAGGTGCGAGGACAGGGCACAATATATGCGGCGGGAAACACAATCGGACCGAATGAGATCACAACAACAATCATGACGGTGGTCCATCAATGTGCATGCCGTGACAGTAGGTTCCAAACTGTCGTCTGCATGATGGCCCACATCAAAACGGAAGTACCCACCAACCCATGCCCACGGATGAGGTTATGCTCTCGCCCTTGAGGGGGCGTATGACATCACGACAGCCAATGAGGAGGCGCGCCTAGCATACACTGAGATTCAGCCAAAAAAAAAAAAAAAAAGAAATCGGCGCCCCTTCCCCAGCAGAGTCCCTTAATTCATCGGTACGGGCTTGCGGCGGCGGCGACTAGGGCGGCGTCCGTCCTACATCAGAGAGGATGCTGATCGGAAATAACCGTACTCCACTGGCTCGAGGGTCGGCGTTCCCCCCGGATGGACCACGGTCCACCCTCTCGAGGAGCAGAATGAGGTCACTGGTGGAATGCGACTGGCTCATCTGCGATACATGGCGTTGTGAGATCGCCAGCTAACTTTTCTGGTGGTCGCTGCTGCGGCGCACCGTCCCTGCAGATCGACGCTGCAACGGGGGGGCGGGAAGGGTGGCTGCCCGTAAGCGATTTGACGACATGGGCGTCAGGGTGTGAGCTCGTAGGAGTCGAATGTTTGACAGCGGGCTGGTGTGGCCAGGGGAATGAAGAAAGATTTGGAACACGATGTGTCATAGCCGGAGCTAGCACAGGAAATGGGGGCGATCAGAATTCACTAGATTCACTAGTGTATGCAGCGGGGGGTGAAGCCATCCATCCCCCGAAGACCAAGCGCTGTCGGTCGTCTGCAGGCAAGAATGGCCTCCGATCGGGGGGTGGTGCTGGGTGTGCTGGAGGTGCTGGGTGTGCTGGGGGTGCTGGGGAAGGATCCCAGTTGGGGAGTGATCAACAGTTCGAAGAATCAGTGATGATGGGCTCTGAACTCATGGGTGAGATTTCGAAGAGTTCGATTGCTTCTGATTCGTCCCTGGGCACGGATGTCTCCAGCGAAGGCCCGTGGATGGATTCTGCTAGTGAGAGAGGTAGAGTTTGAAGCTTGTAGTGGAAATGGTTGAATGGTTGAAGACTGCAACTGCAAAAGGTGGATTGTCGGGAAGATGCCGGCTCCAGTGCCTGAGGCCGCCATCCTGACGTCACGGGCTGTGCCACCGAGTCATGGATGGAGTCGCATTATTGCCTTCATAGTTGTTCCTCTACACGACCGTCCCTGTTGCTGGAGAAACTCATCAAAACAACCCGTTATGCTGCGTTCAATTCTCATCAGCGAAGACACGATTTTCCTTTTCTTCTCGAGTGAATGCGACGAGAATGAGGGCAGGGAAGCAAGCCCAACACTGACCATGGGCGCCATGGGCACTATGGGCACTATGGGCGGGGGGCTTGCATGGAACTATTTTTCCGGCGCAGTGGCTAGTCGCCCACTACGTAGTAGTCAGTAGTTACTCTCAACGACAGAAACATCTCCATCTACTCATGCATAAACAATGGCTCAACGGACGATGCAACTAGTACAACTCAGCACAGCAAAGCAATGGCCATACTGCTATGTAAAAACTGCATTTTGTCACCGATTGACCTGCGCATAACTTATCCGCTTGATTGCCCACACGTTGTCGATCCACCTCCAGCAAACGAGGTGGATCGATCTCTTCCCTTCCCCCAATGGCCCCAACTCCACGACCTCCAACCACCACGACGTCCAAAAGGCCAACTGGCCTCGGAGTACACGCGAGTGCAATCGTGGTTCTTTGCTCACGGTCCACGTCGCTCATGTTTCAGTGATCCAGGCAACCGAGACCCGAGGCTTTCACGGAATAGCATCAATGCTACAGTGGATCGAACCCCTGCCCTAACATCCGCTTGGGACTTGCATCGTACCAACAACTGAATCAGACTTCAGATGGCGTAAAGCATCGACGACAGTAGCACGCGCTTTGACACGCTGCAGACAGATACAGTGACTTTCCATGGACATCAAACCGACGATCATCCACTTCAAAACCAAGTCCCCCCGAGCCATTGGCATGTTCTAGAACCGCTAACGGTTTCGCGCTGCTTGCCATTGCCCTATGAAGTCAGCGGAAAGAAGCTGCCCGGAGCACTTCTTCCATACCATCCAGAAACAAACTGCAAAAGTTCCAAGACCAATAACCACGATAACCAGACAGTAAGTAAGAGTAGCATCTTTACATCCCATTATTGGTGAGTGAATCATTGGTTGTGGGCGGGAAACCGCCGAAGGGGGCGATGGATGAGGCTGGCAGGGAGGGCTACGAGATGATATCACCCCATTCGCCTCCCCTCCCCGACCAGGTCCAGATCACCATCACAACTACATCGTCATTATCTTCACATCTGTGTTTCCTCTCTCACACAGCAACGAGGAACAATTTCATTTTTGCTTTTTGCAACCGCTCGGTACTCAATACCCATAACCCCTCGACCCTCGAACGTCATACCCCATAGTCCCAAGAACTCGTGAAACCGGCACCCCCTTCCATTCGCATTCGCCCCATGATGCGACTTGCGCAACGCACGACTGTCATCCGGTAACTGACCCCTGGTCAATGCAGTGCGGCTCTTCCAACTTTCTTTCATTTTAGGGGCAGGTAGGTAGGTAGTCTCGGCCGGGGAGGTGTCGCCCTCCCACCTGCAAGAACCCATGACGCCACGCTTCTCGGCTCCGAATCACGTTGATCCTGGCCGGCCACTGTTCAAACACTTTGATATTGCTGATACTCCAATAACAATACAAATAAGGTCAGGTATGTGGTTGACCTTCTCTTCTCCCGCTGTTTTGCCATCGACCTTGGCATCGCATCGACATCGCAGTCCCGATCTCCCTTTGGCATACATACCCATACCCTATATTTTCCATGTTCAATAAGGCATGCAATGACGAGATGGCAAACCAATGTAGCTAGGACGAGTAGATATGCTACCGCCATCACTCAATTGACTAGCAGGTCGGACTGCAAAAGTGTGGACAGTACCTAAAGCAGAACAGATAGAGGGGGGCTGGGCTATAGTTATGACGGAGATGGCGAGGAACATCGTCGTCATCGCCGTCGCCGTCGCCGTCGCCGTCCTGCCCTGTCACGAAGGATATGGATGCAGGCCCCGTCATGTTGTCCTCATACTACAGTCGCAGTCCCTCTGAAGGGCTTTTTAACCAGAATCAAGAGTGAGGCAGATATGGTCTGCCCTTCCAACCTAGTAGACACTATAGCTCGATATTATCCCCGTGGACTCTACTAGTTCCCACTTTCTCTGATAATGGATACTATTTTGCATAGAACAAGAGGTTCTATTGCCCCAGAGACACGCGTTAGCACCATGTCCAACACATTCGAAGCAGTAACAGTCATAAACATGCACCCATCCACCGCCTCACTCTCCCAGTTTTACTCACTCCCTCCCTCACTCACCCACACCCTCCGACCTCGAGTCCCCTCCTGATACCCCAACCCGAACCCAAACCCAGAGGAAGAAACAGCTATACCTAGCCGTGCTATGCCTACTAGGTAACCTTGCCTACTTCCTCCATTCAACCCAGATAGATACCCTACCCAGCACCCCCTTCCTCCCCATCCCCCGCCTCAACTCACCCTACGTCCCTGACCCCTGACCCATGACGTCCATTCATTCCCAGAAGGGAAGGAAACAATCAATCCCAGAAATGACGACGACCCGGGATGGCGAATAAGCAAGAACCGGCAGGCGAAAATTAGCCACAACGCTCCTCTCCCCTCCTCTCCCCTCTCCTCCTCCTCCCTGCGCCCATTACCCTGGGAGGTACACACAGCACCCTGCTCTGCCCTGCCCTGCCCTGCCCTGTTTCCCCATCCCATCCCATCCCATCCCATCCATCCGCACAAGACAATCCAGAACAACCATACAAGCAGCCAACCAACCAAACCGACACCCATATTCTTAAACCAAACCAAATCAACCCAACCCAAAGACAGAGAAGCCAGCAAGTAATCCAGCAGAAAGACCCACATGGCGAGCGACTCCATCCATCGCCCCAACCAACCCAACCCCTCGGATTTCAGGTAGTTAGTAACCTGCCACTTGCAAGGCAGGGCCATATACCTACTACCCTACCCACATCATCAGATCAGGATCTGTGAAAAGAAGACCTGCCCGTGATTGTAGCAATCGAAAAGCAGGTAAGAATGGCCGAACGAATCGAATCGAATCGAATCAAGAACCCAGTTGCCTGCCTGCCTGCCTGCCTGCCTGCCTGCGTCAGATACTCCCATTATCCATTCCAGCAGTCACTAAGAAGCAAAAACAAGTATTGTTCCATCCATCCATATCCTCAGAAGCAAGTATCGTTCCATCCATCCACATCCTAGAAAAAGTAACGTATGTGCATAGTAAATAGTAAATGTATACCCGGAACCCAAACCCAAACCCAAACCCCAAACCCCACCGAAGAAACAAACCAAAACATCACCAAGAAGAAGTATGACACCCACTAACCGAGACACTGAAGAGGATGAACCTGGAAGCAGGAAGCAGGATACGATGTTCCGTAAGACCAAGAGATTTCAATTCAATTGGGGAACTGCCTGAGTTCGAACGGGTGATATGAGTAGGATGCGTTAGGTTAGGTTAGGGTAGCAGCGCAAGCAACAACACAAAAACTCTACACGAGTAATCCGAACCCATTCAATTCTCTTCTGTCCATAACAACAACAAACAACAAAAATTTATCAAAGATACTTTGGAACATCATCAAATCCAGATCAAACATACCCTAAACCCAAAGTAATCATATTAGCACCACACCCAAACAAGGACACCAGGAAGACAAATCCGGGGGGGAAACGTACCCTTCCGCGCCCCCTGGAAAAAGAACCGCACCACAAACACCTGCAGCGCGGCCATGGACACCATCATCAGGCCCTCGATGACACTGAAGTTAAAGATCCGGCGCTCCGTGCTGCGCACCGTGCTGAAGTTGCGGTTCTCGCGCGTCCGGAAGTACTTCTGGTTGCGCGAGATGGTCGACAGCTGCGCCGACAGCTTGAAGATCGACTCCTCCAGCGCCGAGGCTTGCTCGGGGCTGGCGCCCTGCCGGGAGGGGAGCTGTGCGCGTTCCTCGTTTTCGACCTGCCCCCCTCTCTCCCAATCAGTTTCTGCTGTAGCTTGGATGCAATTTTGGGAATTGGGGACCGCAAGTAGGGATGTGTAATGGTGAAGAAGAAGAAACGATGCACCGCATCACCGTAGCATTCCCCCCCTCCCCAATCCGAACACATTTCAACGGGAAAAAAAAACGTACCGCGATCTCGAAATCCACCATCTTCTCCGCGAACGTCGACATCTCATTGTTGAAGCAGAACCGGTACTCGCCGATGCTCTGCGCCGTGAACACAAAGTCGCCCTGGCGTTCCTTGGTCCCCTCCAGGATCACCTTGTCGCCGGGCCCGATCACCGAGTAGTCGACATCGAAGGAGCCGCCGGATTGGACCTATCCCCACCATCACACCGTCAGTACACGCTTCTAGCCCTGACTGAAGGGGGGAAAGCTCACCGCAAAATAGAAAGCGAGCTTGACGTTCTTCTGGTCCACATAGCTGTGGAAACAGGCCTTCTCGTTGGCCTCGAGGCGGTAGGTCAGCGCGGTGGCCGCCACCGAGGAGATCAAGGTGGCCCACAGGCCGAGGACGAGGACTGCGAAGCGCATGGTGAATGCAGAGGATAAAGTGTCGACTTTCTGTCGCGGGGAGACCGACGGAACGAAGACAGACAACAGACAACAGACAACAGACGGAGGAAGTTCTGGCCAGCTGTGACTTTGGCCCGCGTGCATGTTTGATTGTGTTTGCACCCCTTACCGCGCCCGCCCCCTTAGACTAGCCCTCCCAACCGCGGGTGGACCCTTAACCTAATTCATACGGTACCTCAACATACACAGTACATCCTGCAACTACTACTACATTCACTACTACAGTACACACATCGAATGTTAAATGCATACAATTGTCAATTAAGTCATACATAACTCATCTCGCACGCAAGAGCCACCAGGCAATGGCTGCTATAACTGCTAGGCCCGCCCTCTACAAAACACTAGTTGTAGACAACAAGACCGCCACCGCACACCCAGTCCGTAGCATATAACATAAAGAGTTACTACTCTCTTCGCAACCAGGTCTGCTGGTCAGGCATCTGATCGCAAGTCTGTCCAGCAATATCGGGCGAATACAAACACAACCGTCAAAACAAGCCCTATATCTATCGAATGAAGAATGACTCGCTCCGGCTCCAAAAGCTGCGGTTCTTATTTACATGGTCAAGACCCAGAAGGTCGTCCGAGTCGCCGATGATGTCGGAAAGGATATCATCTGCAAGTCCTCATTAGCCAGGGCCCTCCGTGATCCAGAAAACTATCACTCACCGTCTTCAAGGTATTGTACTTTGGTGTACATGTTCTGAGGCACAGCAAACTTGATTTTCTCAAACTGCTTGCCCTTGATCCCCGTTCGCTTCGATAGGCGCTCCTTGGTCTGCTTGAAGATTTCGCCCTGAAAGGTGTGAGCACGTGGTAGTCGCAGAGACAGAGTCGAACTTACAGGCTTCATGACAAACTTAAAGGGCACACCATGCGGTCGGCTGACGTCACGGTCGAAGTTGAACACATTAATCGTCCGCTCACCCTCTTGCATGCTGAGCTCCTCTTCGGGGTATTTCTCGGCATAGAGCGTCACGAATTCGTTGATGCCCGCAATCTTCGAGTCGGGCTGGAACTCCCGGTAGATCTTGCCGCCATGGGACTCATACACCCGGATGTCTGCATTGTCTTCCAGGTTGGCCTTCTTCTGCACACCGGCAATGACGTCGGCAATGGTCCCATCCCGGGGAACAAGAACCTCCACAACTTGCTGTACAGACGGTTAGTCATCGTCTTGACTTTCAACCAACTCGTTCAGACGTACCTCTTTCGTGATACCTTCCGGTAGCCACGTGACCTTGAGACAAGTCTTCGACTCGTAATCGCTCAGGCTTGTTTCCAGCACCTCGTAATACAGGGCGTCCTGGCGATGCATGCTGTAGCCATAGGTGGACATTTGCCCACTCAGGATGTGGTACAGAGTTTGGTTGTTCTGGTTAGGGTTCCGCTTGATGAACTGTTTGGGCTTGCCGGTGCTGGCGAGGACCGGCGCAAAGCGAATGTGTGTGGGCTCCACATTCAGATGCTCGCCGACCTTCTTCGAGAACTGATCATAGGTCATCTTCCGGCTCAGAGTGAGGTTGAATTCTTCGCCCTCCTCCGACTTGAGCGGAGCAAAAGTAACGGTGATCTTGTTCAGTAGGTAGTCGTAAAACTGCTTCGCATCGGTGTACAGGGCGGTCGCCGGCAATTCAGACTCCTTGATCTGTTTCTGGAAGGTGATAATGTCACCATCCTGAATCTCCGACTGCTGGAAGGTTTGCTTCGGCTTCATGACATCAATCATATTATGCTTGATCTCCTCGTATAGCATGAATTCAGTGCCGGCGGGCCAGCCCATGCGTTCGAGAATGACAGGAGCAAGCTCGCTCACTTTTTGCGTCCTGCGGACATAAACGGGACCCACGCCGGTGAGGGTTTGCGAGGGAGCATCGAAGTGCTTGAGGAAGACCAGTATCGATTCTTTGCCATCAGGCCAAGCCACGGTTCCGTCGGCCGATGGCTTGCCAACCTCCATGTACACCTTGAAGGGATTCCCTTTGGTGCTGAAACGGTTGTAGGCGTCCTCAAGAGTCATTTTAGGATCCGGGATGACTTGGTCAGGGCGGGTGGTCTTGTTCTGGCGGTTCACCATGACCCAGAAGCGGATGTGGCTAGGATTGAGGCCCCTCTCTTCGGCAAGCTGCTCTGCAAATTCACCGACCTTCTGGGCCCGTAGTGCCTTGTACTGCGTCGGAACGGCAGGATCGCTGGCGGATAAGTCATTGCTGGTCAGATCAAATCCGTGATGAGACTGGAAAGATTCCTGCGTCAAGACTCCGACGTTGATGTACAGGTGGGCCTCCTCCCGCTCTTTCTTGCGACGAAGCTGCTCGGCCCGGTCCTCTACGAGACGCTTTTCTGTCGCGATGTTAGTGAGGCAATCGCCCAGAGCAGTTGATTGACGTACCGATATGAGAAGGGACATCCTCCTTGGTGATGGGCACAAGCACATCGTCCAGTCTGGTCTTACGGATGTAGACCAGCATGTAGGCGTTCATCGAGCGTTTCGTAGACAGGCCGCGAGTGTATGGTTGTCGGACTCCGGCCGCTCCGTTGGTCAGCTCATATTCGCCTCCGTAGTTCTCCTCAAGCACCTCCTTGTCCGTGGCCCGCGTCACGCGGTCATCGTCGAATTTGTACCAGAATCCGTCCTTGGTCGGCTTCAGGAAAGCGTAATAGTGGCCGGCATTGAGATCACCGCTGTGAACCAGCACACCGTGCAGCTCGTAGATCCAGGGCTCGGATTTGTCGGCATCGTTTGAAAGGTAGGGGGTGGCATCAAACTCCATAGGAAAGGCGTGACGGTCGTTAATCTTCATCATAGCATCGCGGTTGATGTCGTACTCGAAGCGCTTCAGATGAAGGTGCAAGACCGGGGGGAAGCTCTCGAAGATGACCCCCTTCTTGGCATCCTGTAGACCATACGGCTGACCCGCGTCGTACTTGTTCTCCCCTTCGAGGGTCTCGACTTGGATGTAGTCCTTGAAACTGTCATCGAGCGTCTTGTTGCCGCGGACGTTCAACTGGATATCCCAGAAATCTTCCACACGCGACGACTCGTAGTCAACGTCGATACAGGAGATGTAGGTCTTGGTTTTGCCCACGAAGAGTTCGGGTAGCGCCTTCTCGGCCGGGGTGCCTTTCATCCTCTCCTCCAGTCTCTCCATGAGCTTCCGCGACAATTCCTGGACATCCTGCTGTTCGAAGATCTGCCTCGATTCCCATCCAAAAGATGCGGTCAGCTCCGTGGTGGACACCGAAGTCTCGCTGGTTTGGAGGTTGAAGAACAACCTCTGAAGCGTCCAAGCGCTATTGTCGCGCGAGGCTTCCGCCTCGGTTGGGATCTGGTAAACGGCCTTCCAAGCGGTCAGTCCGAAGCGGTGGCAACAACAAGCGGCGAGGACAGCGTACCTTGCGGAAACGGTTGGTGAAATAAAGAGACTGCAGAAGCGAATTGAGGTAGCATGTAGCACCTTGGTTCTTCAGACCCACCAGGCCAGTCTCCTTCTTCGAGTCGTAACTAGACACGGGGTTAGCGATGCGACTTCAGCGACTCGCCTTCGAACTGCATACTTCTGGAAGTTGTGCCATAAGACACCCGTCGGGTCCTTAACCACGCGCACGTAGGCTGTAATCTTGGCTTCGTCGTTCTGCACGAGGGGCACGCCACGGCCTTCCCACGGTCGGCTGAACAGCCGGTGCAGTTCGCAGAATCTGGTGAAGCCCCAATCTCCCTCCTCCGCATGGAACCGATGGGTCGCGACTATATCCCAATTAGTCCGAGAGAGCGAGCTCGTTGAGGAGGCAGAAGCGGCGTACCGTGATGAACGTAGATGGAGGGATCGTTCACATTGGACAGGACGAGTGCAAACTGCACACAGGCGTACCAGTTGGCCGGCGGTTCGCCGTCCCAAGCATGCTCCAGGTAAAAGGAGGCATGCTCCACATGGTTTCCGTAGGGGAAGAACAGGATTCGCCTGCGGAGAACAGCAAGTCAGAGTCGCTCTCAAGGGCGGTGATATTCCAACCAAGGGATCCGTCGGGGCACCCACCAAGGGAAGCCCGCGCACTGGAAGACCGGGCCGTGCTCCTTCTTCTTCAACTTCCGCCAATCCTGGATATGCCATGTGTGATAGGTCTCATCTTCGGTTTCCAGATCCGGATCTTTCGGGAAAATCCGAGCCATCATTGCTGCATCTGGTTGCGGAGAAAGGATCAGTTTCTCGGACGTGGAGGGGAGGGCTGCAGTTGTGCGGCGGCGAGCCGTCCCACGGCGGGGACTTTTGGGAAGTCGGGCCAAGTCCATCGCAAGACGGCAGGATGCGCACAACAACGATGGGGAGGTGTTATATGGGCCTTACGGTCATCTGCGGAGGGCTCCGACTCCGGTTCATCCGATCCGGAGCGGGAGACGACGACATCGTCGGTTCGATCCTGGTGATACTGCTCATATTCGTCGACGAGCATATCACTGTCGGCGGCCTGGAGACGTCGGGGAAAGGTTACAGGATCAGTACCAGTGATTTTTGCGAGGGGAGGGATGGGATGGAAAGGTGGCTAAGATCTCCGCGAAAAGTGGTTGGGAGGCGAGGGTGATTTGAGACCAGAACTTACGTTGTCCATGTGAGGTAAAAAGTGCGATCCACGCACTGAGATAGCGGGTCACTCTTTCTCGCGGACGATTACAAGGGAAGGAGATAACCCGTTGGGGTAAGAGCAGGGAGAATGGGGGGGAAGTGAGCAGTGAATAAAGGGAACTGAAGAGATGGGGGGGAGGTCGGAAAATCGGGCGAGCCAGTCCACAACTGGGGGTGAAGAATGAATGAATAAAGATTGACCAGGAAGTGAGAGGAGGCAGAGGAAGAAGCAGAAACAGAAGCTGATCCGTCTGGGCTGGAGCCGACTTGGAGGCAGTCCACAGGCAGTGGGATTTGAAGCTAGTGGCGGAGTTGCCAAAACCCAATAATAACGGCCATGCGGGACACTGCACCAGCTCTTTAATATTATTAAGATGATCTTCTCTTTTTTGTGTCTTTCGACTGGGTTCGCAGATGAATCCAGTGAGTGTGGGAGAGTGTGTGGTTCGATGGACACCGGACACCTTACTCCGTAGTCAGTTACTGTAGTTAGCAGCAATTACAAAGATCTTTTACGGTCGCAGGCGCCAATTTCCTTGCTTGCTACTTGATCAGTGTTTGTTCTCTTCGTTCCATCCTAGTGTATGTTTCACTGGACTTTTTGGTGCTAGAGATGCATAATGACGGTGTCTCAGCAGCCGGGGTTAAGTTACTGGGTTTACTTAATCTTTCATAGTAGGCGGCAAGGCAACAGTAGGTACTAGGTAGCATTGATGGGGCAATCCTCAACCGGTCTCTTCATCTTATCTTCTACTCACTTTCTTTTTTTTTTCTTGCTGCTGTCATTGCTTTCCGTAGACCTACCAAGGAGAATCACTCATAGTTCGAGGAGACATCGTGGTCAGGGTTATGGGAGAATCGGCTACGGAGTACGGAGTAGACGAGCCACATACCGAACCGTGATATCACCGCCTTTTCTGCAATGCTGAGTAGTTCAGATCCGAGGCAGGCTGCAAGGTCGATGTATGGATGAGGCTGAGAGAGAGGATGGAGATGAATGGTCTGGATTCGAGAAACAAGGCATTGTACCTGTCCTTATAAACTCTCCCTCTTTCCCTTTGCATATTAGGTTCTAGGTATTTATCATGCTCTATCCTCAAGTACGGAGTAGTTACTGTACAGTGCTATCTATCCCTTCCGCCGACCTGTCGCCTGATTCCTCAGGCAACTTCAGGCAACTAACCACTGCGGGCAGATATGACGATAGAAAGGCTCGCCTCTCGTGGGGGTTTCTTCAGCAATCACGCCCCCATTAGCGTCATGCTCGACCGGATTTCCATCCATTGATCTGTGAGTCAATCCATCGGGAAACAGTCTATTGCCGAACAAGGCACGTCACATGCCAGTCACCGCGGCCTGCGAGCTTCCTCTCTTCTTTTTTTTTTTTTTGGCTGCTCTCACCGCCCGGTCGAGGAAACCGGCCGCATTTGCCATCCTTCAAGGAAACAATACACTATATAAATAAATGAGCTGATCATCATACCATGGTGAATTGGGCCATTCGTTGTGGGCCCTTCGATCCTCGCCTCTGATAACCCGCCATGTATGAGAGAGAGGGTTTGTCCGCTGCTGAATACCCGTGGATCGTCTGACTCCAGCAGACCACCGCTCCTGTTGTGTTGTATCACCGCGAGTACTGAGTAACTCAATGCCACCCCCTCAATTGACCGACCCTTCTCCGTCCTCAGCAGCCGCAATATGGCCCCGAGCCATCCAGCCCGATGCTGGCGTGCCCTCCGCCGGAGCTGTTCGTCAGCTCCGCGGGTCTACTCTACTAGCTACCAAGCCTACAGTCCCCCACCCTGGCGACCTGTCACAGCATTGGACGAGTATGTCATCTTCCCTTCGATCGCATCGCATCCACCTCGGGGCTAATCTCATTCTCTTGCAGATGGGTTGAGCGCGACATCCGTCCCATCAGTCTACGACAGTTGACTTTCTTCGGGCGAACATTGACCGAATCCCGCCTCATCAGCTCGGCCAACTACGTGCGAACGGAGCTGCCCACTCGGTTAGTACTATACCTCTTAGAACTTAAGCTTTCTATTCGCGGGGTGGATATCCGACTAACTCTCGCCTCGTACACCCAGACTTGCACATCGTCTCCGCGACATCCAACGACTACCATATGTGGTGGTTGCGAACCCGCATCTTTCGCTGGTGTACGAGCTCTACTACAAAGCCTTTGAACGATTTCGGGCCATCCCGGAAATCAAGACCCTCGATGACAACGACCACTTCTGCGAGATCCTCCGCAAAACCCTGCAGGAGCATCTGGTGGTGATCCCGAAACTGGCCATGGGCGTTTTGGAGTGCCGCGAGCTGGTGACGTCGGAAGTCCTGGATCATTTCATGAACACCCTGTTGAGAGCGGTAGGCGCCCCCAGCGTTGACTAGACGGACCAAGCTGATGGTTTCGTCCTAGAGAATCTCTCGTCGAGTCATTGCGGAGCAGCATCTTGCATTGACCGAAACCTTCAATTCACCGTGGCACTTCCCCGGCTCGCAGGACCGCTCGGACCTCAACGCCGACTACGTGGGCGAGGTGTTCCTCAAGTGCAATGCCAAGGAGGTGGTGGAGCGCTGCGGGAAGCTGGCGCAGGATATGATGCGGCAGACGTCGGGATCGGACAAGATCCCCGAGATCACGGTGCAGGGGCATCTGGAAGCCACCTTCCCGTACATGCTCAGCCATCTGGAGTATATCATTGGCGAGCTGCTGCGCAACTCCATCCAGGCCGTGAGTGAAAAGTACCACGGTCGGGCGGAGAAATCGCCGCCGATCGAGGTGCTCATCTGCGAGGCGCCGCAGCATGTGATCATGCGCGTCTCCGACCAAGGGGGCGGCATCCCGCGGGAGGTGCTGCCGTACCTGTGGTCGTTCAACAAGGGACCGCACAGCAAGTCGCATCTCCGCAATCTGGGCAAGGTTCCGGCGATGGCGGCCACCCTGCAGGAACTCAGCGTGCCGACGGAGAGGAAGCACGCGGACAAGGAGACGTTCCGGGAGAGCTCGCTGGACTCGCTGACCTCGCGGCGGCCGGATCTGCGGCTGGGGATCGGACTGCCGATGAGCCGGGTGTACGCGGAGTACTGGGCGGGGAGCCTGGAGCTGCACAGCCTGGAGGGGTATGGGGTGGATGCATTCCTGCAGATCTCGAAGCTGGGCAATCAAAACGAGCAGGTGACGACGCGAGCATCGATTGATGCGGTATAGGGGATACAGTATGAAGTGTTGTTTAATCTGAGTTGCAGGTGGAGCCGTCATACAAGTATGAGATATGATACATAGTACATAGGTACAGTATATTACTGCATGTTAACATGAGAACTAAGTTAGCCATTGGCACAATCAAACAATCAATCAACCCATGTACAACAACACATCACTGATCGAGTACTCGAGAAAAGCATCAGCCACAATGGCCCCACCTATACTTAATCCACGCGCGACGTACCCCGGGAAATCCATCCACTAACAACCGTCAAATCACACGTGAAAAGTAAAGTAAAGTCAAGTGAATCAATCCCAGCCAAGCCCTCCAGCAGGCCAACCTCACATCGATTCCGTGCCCATGACGTCAAACCAGGGATGTTGTCCCCTTGCCGGTAGTGCCATCACATACCAATCCACCCTGTCAGTGACCTCCATCTATACTTTCCCCTATAAACAGTACCTAGGATTGTACTACGAGTATCCCGTCCCAGTGACGTCGACAGCCATCTAGTTCTTGCCTTACGACAGGGCCAGCCAGCTAGCCCCAAAAAACAAAAAAAACCAAAAACCACAAAGACAAAAAAAGAAATGAAGCGCCTCAACTCCGCCCAAGACGACAACATCCCCGTCTATATATTCCTGCTCCTGTTCCTGATCCTGGGGTTGAGTTTTCTGGGAACGTATCTCGAGACGGTCAGCAGCACCAGCAGCACCAGCAGCACCACCAACACCAACACCAAACGAGTGAAATCAACCGTGCGCTTTCGTGCTTAACTACAGTACACTCACCACACAACAACACAAACCCATCCATCAACAACAATCCAGCCAAAATGGCCGGAACATGCTCCATGCTCTGCCTCATCCTCATCACCATCTTCAGTACGCATCACCCACCCAGCCCAATCCAAACCCCAACCCAAGCAACAACTAACATACTACAAAAGTCCCCCCCCTCGGCGTCTTCCTGATCTCCGGCTGCAGCGCCGATTTCTTCATCAACCTGTTGCTGACGCTTCTGGGGTGAGTTGCCCCCCCCCTCCCCTTTCAACCCAAATCTCAAACTAAATCTCAATCTCAATCTCACCAGCTACCTACCCGGCCACATCCACGCCTTCTACCTGGAGTACGTCTACTACCGGAATTCCGATGCGGTGGCGCCGCGCCGCGCGCCGGGGGTGTATTCGGAGCGGATTCAGCGGGGGGCGCATCACCACCACCACCACCGTCAGCAGCAGCAGCAGCAGCAGCAGCAGCAGGCGGGGTATGGGACGATTTAAGCTGGGGCCGGGGTTGCGGAGCGGTGGGTGGTAGTTGGACTAGGGGAGTCTGGTCTGGTGGATGGTGATAGGGATCATGCATGAAGTTTTGTTCTTAGGCGAATCGCTAGCGACGATTTGAGGAAATTGGGTGGGGGGGATATGATCCATGCTATCCTTATCCTTATACTTGCACTGTTACCTTACTGTTACCTTACTGTTACCTTACTGTTACCTTACTGTTACCTTACTGTTACCTTACTGTTACCGACGAAGCCAGAATACGACATAACCTAATGAATCCTTTTATTGAATCCGAGAACCAACAAAACAAACCCAACCCTAAACAGCAGTCTTCTTCCCCTGCCCCTGCCCCTGCTGCGCAGCAGCAGCACCACCACCAGCCCTCCTCAAAGCAGGCAACCCAAACACCTCACTAACCCCGACCCCGCCCTGGGTGCGCGGCACGCTCCCGGACCCCGGACTCCACCACAGCGCCCCGACCCAAGGCTGCACATTCCACCCCACGGCCAGCGTGACATTCTGGCGCTCGGCCATCCTGCCCGACACATCCCCGATCTGGTACTTGGCCTTCTGGTCGCGCAGCCTCAGGATGCCTGGTTGGGCTTGCGCTTGGGCCTTCGCCTTCGTGGCAGGGGGCTTCCTGCTCCCGGCCTTGCTTTTACTCCTGGTCTTGGTCTTGGGACTGGGAGCAAAGAACCGCTCCTTCAGCGCGTCGAACGAGTAGGCCGATTGCGGGGCGGAGATGATGGTGTCCCAGACGACGGCGTGGGAGGTGGCGGCGGAGGAGGTATTGGTCGGGTCGGAGGGGTAGGAGGCGTAGACGTAGACGAAGAGTTGTTTGGTGTTCCAGTTGAAGAGGGGGGTTAGATCTTTTTCTCGGGGTTAGTGTTGTGTTTGTTGTGTGTGTTGTGTGTGTGCGCATCGAGGAGCTAGCCTTCTTTCCTCTAGCTGATCCCAAAGCGTC
Source organism: Aspergillus aculeatinus CBS 121060 (assembly GCF_003184765.1). NCBI lineage: Eukaryota > Fungi > Ascomycota > Eurotiomycetes > Eurotiales > Aspergillaceae > Aspergillus > Aspergillus aculeatinus. The sequence continues at coordinate 803,773 of NW_020291475.1, forward strand.
TGGCCACAATTGTGGACTAAGGAAGGGGTGGGGGGTAACGCAACGCACCAGCATCCAGATCAAAGCGCAGCTGCGCGTACTCTTCCTTCCGGGTGGAGTAGTAATGCGGACGGCCTTTGGTTCTGTGGGCAAGTTGGTTAGCTTCGCTGTTGGTTGTTGGGGGTGAAGCTTTCCGCGGAGGTAAATGAAATGGAGGTGTGCTAGCTAGCTAGCTAGCTAGCTAGATATATCCCCGGTCTGGATAGGGTCCGACATACACCTTGACATCCCGCAGCTTGACCTGCGACGTGACCCCGTCCGTCGGAAACAGCAGCACGGAGAGCGCGGCCAGCCCGGCGACGAAGAGCGCGACGGTGGTGAAGAAGCCGAAGACGGCTTGGGCGCGGTTGAGGGTCGAGTGCATTGTTCTCCGGCGAGCATTAATGATGTAAAAAGAGGACAGTTCCCTATAAGGGAGGAAGACAACAATCCGAGTGGGATTGCTGGTTGCTGGTTGCCGGTTGCCGGTTGCCGAAAAGCGATAGTGATGATGATAATGACAACAACAAGAAAGCCACCTGGGCCTTTTCTCCACGGGAGCGGAGCTCGGAGATTGTGGCTGGTGAGCAGGGGATCGCGGCTGAATGGGGTTAGTGGGGAGGATAGACTCGTGGCTTATCGATAAGGTTGTTTTGTATGAGGATATCCACGGGCCGGGTATCTGGAGCACTACCTCAGCTAGTAACTCACCCCTCCTTCCGTTCCATCTGCACGTCCATTGACATCTACACAGGATAGAATATCTTCAAGTATTGTACTTACACACTCTCCCTCAGATCACCACTCAAACTCAATCCAGATCCAAGAATTATCCCCGAACACAAAACATACACTACACCTTATCAGCTATATACACCACACAACATAAACAAGCAGCCCTCCACCACCACCATTACCAACAGTACCTACCTAGTACAACCCAAAATGGGCGACAACACCCTCTTCTTCTACGGTACGTCCACCTCTCATCCCAGCACCCTAACTAACCCCCATAATCCCCATACCATGACAAGACTAATCAACCCCAAGGAACCCTAATGTCCCCCCAAATCCTGCACCGAGTAATCCACGGCCGCGCCACACCGGAACCCTGGCAACGAGCGTACCTCACCATCCAGCCGGCGGTCCTCCCCAACTACCGGCGGCACCGGGTGCGGCACGCCGATTATCCGGGGATTGTGGCCGTGGCTGGGGGCTCTGGCTCTGGCTCTGGCTCCGGGGGAGTTTCATCATGCGGGGGCATGGGGGTAGGGGAGGGGGAGGAAGGCGTGGCAGCAGCAGCAGCACTTCCCAGGGACGCGGGTAAAGCTGGAACTGACGCAGATGCAAGCTCCGCCTCGGTGCTGGGGACGTTGGTGACCGGGCTGACGGAGGGGGATGTTTATCGGTTGGATTTGTTTGAGGGGGATGAATATACCAAGGTCAAGGTCAAGGTCAAGGTTAGGGTTAAGGGGGAGGGGCACGAGGCTAATGGGGTTGGGGATGAGGAGGAGGATGTACGGGTGGGGGTGGAGGGATTGGAGGGCACTGCCACTGCACCTGACGGGGCAGAAGCAGAAGTAGAAGCAGAAGCAGAAGTCGAGGCGCTGACGTATGTCTGGACGGCCGGGAGGGAGCGGTTGGAGGATGCCGAGTGGGATTTCGAGGCCTTCAAGAGGGATAAGATGGCTTGGTGGGTCGAGGCGGATGAGCGGGATTGGTGACACTCAAGATATTACGAGTAGACCTTATAGAGAAGTCGATCTATCTGTGTCTTCTGTTCGAACCATAATCATAAGTCATGTACATTGAAACAAACCCCCACCCCCACATCGCACACAAATGCAAGCAAGCTTGGTATCTGGTATCTATGCTACTGCTAAATGTATCCCACAATGTCCCGAACGCCAGAGAGATCGAAATGCAATATCAAAACAACAAAAGGGAAAATCCAGATATATGCTTCTCAGCAACATGCAGTCATCATTTCTTAGACGGACTGTCTCTGACAAGCAGGCCTAAGTTCCGATGCTATCAGCAACCAGTCTTCATCATTCTTAGACGGACTGTCTTTGACAAGCAGGCCTAAGTTCCGATGCCATCAGCAACACGCAGTCATCATTTCTTAGACGGACTGTCTTTGACAAGCAACGACTTCGAAAGTGTCCCGGGAACCTGGGTCTCAACCACCGTGTCTGGCACAGCCCCACCGTCTTTGTTACCCATCATACTATCCGACTCCGTGGCCGCGGCAGACAGATGGAGCGGTGTATACCTCTTGCTGACCTCCGATATCACCTTGGACGGCGATGGAACCGGGGTTACTGGCCGCGTGGTCTCCGACTTCGCCTTCAAGGATGCAGCCGGCTCCTGACTGTCCGGAACTTCGATAACTTCCTGCCGAGTCGGGTGCGGACCAGACGGGCCCGTCTCGTCCTTCGTAGATGTCACTAGACGAACTTCGTCTGCCGCCTCCCGTTCTTCGTGATCCTTCACGCCCGCCGTCTCATCCTTCTGTTCGCTGACTTGAACATCATCCTTCGAGACCGCAGCTTTCGTCGGTGACTCTGGATCTGGTCGTTGCTCAGGCGCCCGAGACGGGGACTGCATAGTCTGGTTCCCGGTCGCTTTCACCAGCGACTCCGTCTCCACCCCACGCTGCGCTTCCGGCGATGCCCAAGGAGACCCTAACAGATAACAGATCGGCTTGCGATCCGCCATGGTCTCCTTGGCACTACTTTCCTGTTTGCTCATCTGCTCCTGTTCATCATACAGCGCGTCGAGAAACTTGCGCAGTCTTTTGCGGAGATGTCCCGACTTGAGCGGTGGCCAGTCGCCGTCCTCCTTCTGGAGTATCTTCCGGATGAACGTGTCCGGGTCCTGCACGAATTTCTCCAAGTACGCCAGGAGATACAACCCGCAGTCGGAGTAGTTGGGCTGCAGCGGGATCTTCTGAGCCGTGATGCCTCGAATGAGCTTCGTGTTGATCTCGACGCCTTTCTTGGATTTCGCCTCCTCGTACAGGTAATCGCGCAGGATCCGGGAGGTAGGACTGCGAGTCACGCCTAACGAGTCGAAGGTGATGATGGTGGGTTGGGTGACGTCGACTTTGCTCGTCCGCTTCGTCGCCTGTTTTCGCGATGCCTTGGCAGCCTCCGCGGCCTTGACGGCGTCTTGCGAACAAGCTGTCTGCGACGACGGCTGCTCCGTCTGAGTTTTGGGGAAGGCCTGCACAGGAATAGACGAAAGCTCCTCGCGATCGGGCCACTCCTCCACCGGCGTCCCCTCCTTGGAAGCGTTCTTGGGGGGTTCGTCGGCCAAGGTCATCGAAGCCAGCGAATGGCGAGTCTGTTCTTCCTTCGCAGGCTCGGCATCGGGAGTTATCGACGCCCCTTCTGCAGTGCGAGGAACCTCGGGCGGAGGAGTTTCCGGTATCTCCTGGACCTGACTGCCTAACTGAGACGAGGACTGTACCTGGCTGGACAGTGGCTCATCGTAGACCTGCGGATCGGCAAGGTCCTGCAGATTCGGTAAATTGCATATGATGGCAACATACCAATGGGCATGTTGGTTGATGGGCACGACGACGAAATCGTGGTTGAAGATGTCAACGTTCCTGGTCCATTTCTGCACGCCGTCGTAGTTGATGCCTTTCTTCCCCCGCGGCACATTCATGAGAGTGTCATAGAAAAACGAATTGAAGAAATATACTCTCTTGGCCACATCTTCGTTCGTTCGACTGAGGTGTTCCTGTAAAAAGCGGATGTAGAATTCAATGAGATTGTCGTTCAGGAACTCGTCATTTTTGCGAAGTCGGTCACGGTCTTGCATGTTGACCTCGGCCTTTTTCTTCCCGAATCGGGGGTAAACAAGGGGTCTAATGAAGAGTCAGAATCACCTCATGGTGACAGCAGATAATTACATACTTATGCCACTTTTTCACAGGTCCATCGGACTGTGACTGGGTTGACTGGTCTGCTTCATCGTCGTCATCACTTCAGGTAGTCAGTGGATCAGTTGCCTAAACAACAGGGACGGAGTAAGGCTCACCTCACGATGGTGGTGGTCGACGGAAGGCGACGTAACATGGCTCTAGTCTGACGATTGGACGCTGGAAGTGTCGGCGAAGTATGAATCTTTACGGGGATCTGCACACTCCAAGCGGAGGATAGTTTGGATGCACGAGGACTGACGTCCGGTGAAGACGGGGAGGACTTGGCTGCAGCTGCAGAATTGGAGGGGCCGGGAAGTTCCCGAGGGGCGGTGACTGTGGGGTTTCCTCTTTCGTCTTGCAGAGAGTCTGAGAGTCGCATTCTTTTGACCGGCAACGCGGAATTCTCAGTACCTCTCTGCGGACCTGCAGGCAACGGTCTCTTAAGTCCATAAGAGTGTTGTTTTAGTTCTCTATCGTGAGTGTGAAAGGCTTTCTCCAACCAGGCCCTTGATGCAGTTAGCATTTGGCGTGAGCCCATCCGAGAGGGTGACAGTATACATACTCGTCCTGCAGCAACGGCTCGATATTCCAACCCCGGAGACCATCGGAGAATCCTTCTTTTTCTTCGGCCGAAGAAAGCTCTAGGTCTAACTTCTGATCGAGCCCTTCCATCTTAGACAAGAAGAGTCTGATCTTGCCACTCGGAGGAACCCCCCCGATGGCCTTGGTGACTTTACTCAAAGGGAGCTCAAAGCATTCTGCCGGGTCCTTTTGGTTATGCAACAAGATAACCCCTCGCTCGAGGTCCATGCAAAGCTCAGCACCATTTCTTTGATCAGCATGCTGCTCAATAGACCCAAAGCGGGCATAGATGATCCCAAACGACTTTGTAGTGGAGGCTGCTTTATTAGTAGTGTACTTCTGCTTCTTCCCCTTCCATCCGCGCTTGGTTTTGGAAGGAGTAAAAACCGTGTGTTGGATATCGGCCGGTGACGATTGTCGGTGCTCTTTCCCCAGGGCTACCTGCTTATCATTCTCGCCCTTTCCCGCAACTGTCTTACTCCGGCGCACCTCGACCGTGACTTGCAACTCGTCCGGACTGTCCTGTGACTCGGATTGCTCTCTCATCCTCGCAGGCGAAGCCAGGCCGTTTTGACGAGGTGAACGAGCCAGTACACCTTTACCAGGATTGCGATTCTTGGATGGCGAAATCTCCACACCCCGGAACACCTCGTGCTTGGGCGCACGCTTCGAGCCGTCGATCCTGGAAAAGCCACCATCATCCGAGGAGGTTCGACGACGCCTCTCAGCCGCGGCATCCTCCGTGAAGCGTTCCTCGCGGGTATCGTCGGGCCGAGTAGTCAGGGCGGGATGTTTCTTGCCGTGCTTAGCATTGCCCTTCCTGTGCTGCTGCTGCTGCTGCTGCTGCTGCTGCTGCTGCTGCGGGGGTTTGACGTTCTTCTCGACACCGCGAAACTCTTCCAGGGCAAATAAGTTATTCCGCGTCTTCCTCAATCTGGCTGATCGGTGGCTCGAGGTGGGAGACATACGTGACGGGTGTGTGGTAGGGGGAGAGGTATCCAGCGCGGGGTGCGCATCGGTCTCCTTGTCGACGAGGCCGAGAATGCTTCCAGACCGTGACGGCTCCGGGGCGGCGCGATGACGGGGACGTTTGGTCGGCCTTTCATACGGGTGAGTCTCGTGGGGACGGATCTCCTTCTTGCTGGCACGGACTGGTCCACTTTGTCGGGCCTTGCCCGATATCCGATCCACGATCTTGAAAGGGGAGTCCTTCACGTCCAAGGAGACGAAAAAAGGTCAGCAGGGGTGATCTCAACTATGCGATCCAGAACGTCAAGGAGAAACAAACTCACCCCTATCTTTTTTCTCTTCGGCATGGTTTGTCCGGGGATTATGGGTACTCCATTGGGCTCATCTGATCTAGATCGCAAGCATGTATTAGCGCTGTATCAATCCACTCATTGAGCCTTGAGCCCGCGCGTACCGTAAGTTGCTGGGGAAGAGTCTTATCTCGTCTTCTAAAGTTGCTTGATTGTTGTAGTGGGGGCGAATGGGCTTGTCGTCGGGTCTGGTTGTATCTTGCGGCATTAGCCCGTTGTTCCGCATGTGCGGATATACCGAGAACATGTGCGGCTGCTTGTACTTACGAACGAACCATCCTCCTCCCCGGATAAGAGAAAAAAAATTGGGTCTTTGGTTGCTATAAAATCAAAACGTACGGTAGGAAGCCTTCTCAAGACTCAGATCCCGTTGAGAAAATCACAATGATGCAACGGACGTCTTAGTCCGTCAATTGGAGCGGAAAATCGCATCGGATAGCGGAGGGCAGTGTGGAGGAGGCAGACAAGAAAGCACAGCGCAGCACACCGTGTATGAGTTCCGGCTGGAAGGTGTGCAAGGCGGCGCGGGGGGACTAAAATAGAATGGGAATCTCAAGGAGCGGGACAACTTCCCAGCAATGGTCATTGCGCGACCGAACGGTTACAAAGAGCTTTCATAACTCTGTTTTAAAAAAAACTGCAGAGCCGCAGGACGAAGAGGGGAGTTTGAATTGACAGTGACAAGAGTCGCATCATAATGGGGGGAGAGAGGAAAGGCGGTGGGGAGGGGAAGGGAGGGAGTTTCTGCCCACCGCTTGGTGGAACTGCCAACTGGGGCACCGTTTTTTTTTTTTCTTGTCTTTTTTTTTCTTTCTTTTGCCCTTTCCCTCCTTTTTTTGTTCCTTAATTAGCCTGCTTCCCTCCCTTTATCTCCCCTAATCAACTCCCGCCGGAAGGATGCATTACTGCACCACGGGGCACGGAGCCACTGGCAGCATGGCACTATTATTCCGGTCATCCTGTGTGCACTAGACCAGACTAACCAGTAACTAACATTAACTCAACTTAGTTGAACGCATAAGTCATTCTCTACGCTAAACCGAGCTCCAAGGTACTATTTTCTGTAACTATACAAAGAATGCATCTCAGCCCTAAGTTTCATGTTTTAGCCTTGAAGGCTAGAATAACAACCCATTCAAACATTCCCCAAGAATAGTATACTGAACCAACAAACCCACCAGACCCTCAATCTATGACAGCTCACATCCACGTACTTGTACTTACTCGGTGAGTCGGTCCCCCGTCTGCCACTAACCCTAAACCGCTTGGATGCATGCATCCGAAGTGTTTTCGGGGGGGCGAGATCTATCTTATCGCAGATCTTGACCGGGCTCATGAAACCAACCCAGTTGTTGCGGATGCACTACCGAGAAATACGGTAGTTGTAGCATAGACTACATGATAAAATGCGTATTGAATAGACCGGTCTGTATCTTCTTGATTCGCTATAGCTTCGGCTCAAGAGGAGCAAGCAGCATATAGCACAGTGATCCTGGAAATATTTTGCGTCATAGCATGCAGGGCACAAGTGTGTAAATACTCGAATATATTCGTACGGAAGACTCAAATCATCAGTAATTCCAGTAGTTACTAACGCATATCTTCATCCCATCACATTTGACAACCATATCCCACAGTCCACAAAACCCATCCCAGATCATAACATCAGATGGCATAGCATAGCATAGCGTAGCGTAGCATCTCGCGTGACATTCGAAACTAGTGAGAATAGAAGAGAAACAATGCGACACCAACACCCTCCGGACAATAAAAAGGTAAGATAGAAAATCAGATCAGACGCAATGTTCGCCCCAAATGCCCCCGATCCCAATTCGTCCCAATGAGTTTTGCGTGGAAAGAAAAAAAAGGTTTCCTTTTTTTACTATACAGGACCCATATGACCCAGGCTGGCTGAAAAGAGAGAAATGAGAAAAGAGAGAGAAGAATAAAGCATGGCGATCAAGACAAAGCGGCCTTGCCCTTGTGGTCGGACTCCTCGCTAGCCGTCGTCGGGGCTCGTCGTCGATCTCCCCCCAGCAGCTGCTGCTGCTGCTGCTGATGGTGATGTTGTTGTTGGTTGTTATTGTGGTGATGGTGGTGATGGTGGTGCCCGGTGCTACCAGCGGCCTTATCCTGGCGAGCCTGATCGATCGCCGAGCGTTGAGCGATGCTGTCGTCGTGGCTCTTCCAGACGATGTTGGTGTCGGTGGGGAAGTTGAGTAGACGCTTGATAGTTTCGCTGCAGTCGATCGGGTTAGTCCAAGAACCTTGGGAATTTCGAAACGAACATACCGAATCTTAATGTTCCGTCCCCCATCAATCCGAGTCCAGACATTCAGCACATCCTCCCCACTGCGCACACTCAAGACAGCTCCGCAAACCTCGTCGCCCGCTTCCGCAAACTGATCCCCAACCATAGCCAGGAGCAGGTCCTCCCAGTACCGGTCCGCCACGCCTTTCTTCAACCGCACCACCCACTTGCCACCCTTCTTGTTGGCATCGTCCTCCCAGACAGGACGGATGCCCTTCTTAAAGATGTGGTAATCGGAGACGGTAGGAAGGAGAGATGGTCTCTTGAGGTGTGAGTAGACCGACCAGAAGCTCTCCACCGAGGATATCGCGGCGAGGGGGACGGTGGACTTTTCGTAATCGGAATACTTAGGGGTCGGCGGGCGGTACCAAATCACCCATGTGGACTTGAGCGGATGTTCTTTGATCGCGAATGCGGCCTTGGCTTTGGCGCTTTCCGCCGTCAATTCCTGGTCGACAGGGTTCTCCCGTTTCTCGAACCCAGGGGTCTTGACGTCGGAAGCTCCGGGAGTCTTGGGGGCTCCGAAAGACGCGAAGGCACCGGAGCCCAGACCGAATGCGGAGGAGGCGTTTGTCGAAGGAGAAGAGACGCCGCCTGATAGAGGCGACAGGGCGTTGAAAGGGTTGGATCGACCACCGTGGGAGCTATCTGGGCCAAACCGTTTCGAGGCGCGGGGAAGTTCAACTCTAGCGCCGTCCGACCCTGTCATCGACAGAGACAACTTGGAAGCGCTGCATGAGAACATACTGTTAGTTCTATTCAATTTTATCTCGACCTCGCCAAGCGGCCAAGGTAAATCATCAAGCGCGAACTCGTAACATACTTAGATCTGCGGGTCCAGAGGTTTGCGTTATCCATGGATGTACTGGCTACTGAGACAGCTCAGAAAAAAAACGAGCGGTCACCGGCAGAGGCAGACAGGATCGGGCGGGGGTGACGAAATAGTACAGAAGAATAGGAACCCGAGAACACGAAGAGGAGGATCGAACAATGAGGCCAGTATAGGCGGAGAAAGGTGTAGGCAGGGTTTAGAGATTAGGTTCAATTAGGTTCAAACTGGGGCGAACGGAGCGGCAAGAGGGGAAGAACTTTCGGTCCAAAAGAGAGAGGAGAAGAGAAGTCAAGGAAGAATAATCGTGATCGTGATCGTGAACGTGACGAATGAGAAAATGCGGGGGGGGGGGTGTGAGGGATGTGATCTGTAGGATTTAGTCTGTTGTATGAGGGAGTAGGAAGATCGGAGGCGAGGGAGGGGTTGGAGGAATAGTGTGGGAAGATCGGAGAAGTGGAAGTGGAAGTGGAAGTAGTAGTGGTGGTGGTGGTAGTGTTGGTGGAAGTGGAGTGGAAGAAATGCGGAATTGGGAATTAAACCTGCTGGAGAGGAAGAGAAAGAGAGTGGAAGGGAAGAGAGAGAGAGAGAGAGCAAAGGCAGAGATCGGAGTGAACAGTGAAGAACCAGAACAGCAGAGAACAACGACTGGAACAAGTCAGTTTTCTGCCGTCAAGCTTCTTCCTGAGCCTCCTAGCCAATCAACTCTCTGCCCCGCTGCTTTTCCGCCTCCGTGGTTTTTCCAGCTCCGTCCGTTGTCTCCGTCCATATAAATTCCTCGACTTCTTCCCGTTCCTTTCCTCTCCTTTTCTTTTTTTCTTTTCCATAACAAACCCAAGACCACCAACTCAAATCATCGCTGGTTGCACAATTGTTTGATTCTGTCGAATTATCTACTGCACTGGCGACTCCGATGAGTGTGTCGAGAACGAGCATCAAGACCCCGCATCTAAAACCATCATCACGAGGGCTCTTCTCAGGGCTCCATGATGCGGTGATGACCTGATTGACGGGACATTCCCTTTTTCTTTTTGCATCCAGACTGGAATTGTGGTGGATCCGGCAGGCAGTACTCGTAGTCCACTCTGCTCTATAATGCAAGGGCATCGTAGTTTTTTCACGGATTCGGTGCGTCCGTCACTTTTCCTTCTGCTCTCGGACCTTCGGGGTCTCTACCATGATGAAGCTCTTATATCACATACTCTGGTAATCCGAGGTGCTCAACCGCGTGAATTGGCCTGACTTGGCTATGCGCTGGTAGAGTGTGAGGTGAAAAGGCATTTCTGATTGTCGTAATAATCTTACGTCCCGAGCAATGCTTGATGCTTGCAACGTCATGCGGTCGCTTGGTTACTGACAAGGTCCGATCATAGGGCGGGAGCCGACTGTTTGATGCTTAGCAGTTGTTTGATGCTTAGCACCCTACAACACTCTACATAATTCTACACCTCTTGATCTATGTCTCGAATCGACAAGTACTCTGCCTTCGAATTTGAAATACTTGTTTGAATGTCTTCTTTAAATCAGGTGAACAATGCCATTCGCAAGGGGAATCGAGCAGCAACCGGTGATGACTGGACGAAACACAAAACTATAACACCCCCTCGAGTCATCTGAAACATGGATAACAAATGCATGCATGGTGTTCCAATCGTGTCCCACAAAATATGATAAAAGGAATTATAATGCTACCTTGGAATTACTGGACGAGTCAACTGGCCCAACCTCCGAATCGTCAGTAGGCCTGGAAGCTTGAAGGACATTCATAAGTACAAGAATATCGAAATCATGTCATCAGCAAAGGGTCAAAGTACTTCGTAGCTGTCCCAACCCAGCAAATCGTTAAATAGATGCAGCAACCTATTACTCGGCAGGCTGTGCGGAGTCTGACTGACGTTCGGAGCCAGCCTTGATGCGCTTGGCGTCCCTGTCACTTTGGGGTGCCAGAGGAGCCACCTTGCGCTTCTCTTTATCCCTCTGGTACTCTGCCCGGCGTTCTTTGTCCTTCTCTCTGCGGAGGGCCTTAGACTCAAACTCGTGCCAATCACCCTCAATGTTCTCGAGCCTAAAAACCATCAGTTAGGTTTCAATATTAAATCAAGCCGAGGCACGAAGACTTACTCGATAGCTTGCTGAGGCCGTGGCTCCTCCGTGGTGAAGTATGGGTGCGCCAATATCTGCCCAGTGGTGGGTCGTTTCGCAGGGTCATACTGGAAGACTTGAGATATAAGATCGAGAGCTGCTGGCGAGAGGATTTCGCCGTAGACCTCCTCAAAAATCCTCTTCTTCCGCTCCGTCGGGCGCATTAGCTCGAACCAAGGCATCTCAATCAAATCTGGCCATTCGGCGCGGTTCGGGGTGCCAAGGCAATTGTAGAGCTTGTCGAGTTGACTTATCTCCCCTCCCTCACCCGGGAAAACAGCCTTCTTCGTGAACATTTCAACATATACGCAAGCCGCACTCCAGACATCAACAGCGGGGCCGTACCGAGTCTCACCAAGTAGTAGCTCCGGTGGTCGGTACCAGATGGTGATGACACGGTTCGTATAATCTAGCTGGCGACTTTTGGAGAAGAATCGTGCTAAACCGAAATCGGCATACTTCAGCTGCCCTCGGTTGCTGATCAGGATGTTAGCAGCCTTGATATCACGGTGCATGACGCCTCGGTGGTGGAGATAATCTAAGCCTTCAAACATCTGCTTGGCGAGGTCCTTCTTGTGCGCTTCTGTTAGAGTGAAGGTCGGGTGGTTGATCAAACCAGTCAGGTCGTGCGAGAGGTATTCAAACACCATGAAACACTCATTTCTCTCCACCATGACTTCTAATAAGCTGACAACGTTGTTATTGCGAAGATGTTGAAGCAGCTTGATTTCTCGAACGGCGGTCACAGGGAAGCCATCCTTCTCACCCTCCATTCTGATCTTTTTGAGCGCAACTTTACGCTGGGTGTACACATGAATCGCCTTGAAAACCTTGCCGTAAGTGCCTGCACCAATGACCGATTCATTCCCTGGTTTTCGGTAGTATACAGAATCCGAATTTGCGAATTCCTCAGAAAGAACGGGGCGTGGTTTTATGCGGGTCATAATCTTGATTTGCTTTCTCGGCTCTGGAGAGCGCTCGGGACGGCGATCAGGGCGGAAATCCTGTCTCCGATCTCCTCGAGGTCTTTCGGTGCGAGGAGGATCGAATCGGCGGTCGTCCCGTCTACCCTCACGCATACTTCGGGGCTCTCGGGGCCCACGAGGTTCTCGCGTGTCGCGATAATTGCGGGAGTCCCGGAAGTCTCTTCTGTCATTTCGTGCACGGTCACGCTCTCGCTCACGCCGGTCACGTTCGCGTTCGCGGTCACGGTCACGGTCACGGTCACGGTCGCGGTCGCGGTCGCGGCGATCAAAGCGAGGCTCGGATTTGAACTTTGGCGGTGGGCCGACCGGCATCCTGTTGCGTGAAGGTGGCTCGGCGGCACGCTGAGGTGGCTCCCGAGCTAGCATCCTCTGAGCTAGGTCGGGAACCGGTTTGGGAGCTGGGGCAGGAGCAGTCTTGGCCTTGAAGGCGAAACTTATTTTGCCTCCCTTATTTGGTGTAGCAGAAGCAGCAGATGGTTGCATACCCGGGGGCGGATTTCTTTGAGAATCACCATTGTCGGGATCGGCTCTAGACCTGTCGATATTTGCTCGTGAATCCTGTCGTGAACGTCCATATTGATCACTATCTTCTTTGGAACCTGATCTTGCCCGATCACCCGCTGGCGGAGGTGAGGGACTGTGTGACGGCCCATACGGTTCGTTAGGGTTTGACGGGTCCGCTTGACCCCGCGAACTCGGTGTATTCCAGTGAGATTTGTTGAAATTACCTCTTTCCCGAGGAGAAGGCCCACCTATGTTGCCATGATGGTTCCCCCGATATCCCGAGTTCTCATCGCGGTAAGTTGGTCCTGGAGATGGTGATGGACCACGATTGTGTGAAGAATGGTGTGGTTGCTGATACTGATTCGGCGAGTCCCCCGTGGCGTAATTACCTTGCCGTTGTGGTGAAGAGCGGCTGATTAGACACCGTAGTTAGATTTGCCTTGTAGAGAAGAAAATCTCAAAAGCCGACTTACACGTGGGAATCCTGGTACGATGATTGTTGTCCGGGCCAGTCACTCCGGTCCTTCGAGTAAGGGGATGTGGACTCAGCATGGGGTTTGGGAGATGCCGTATGATGTGATGATCTTGAGACATGGGAACCATCTCCTGATGGCCGAAAATTTCTCGGATGCTGGTCATTAGAAGCATCAGACACACGTCTTCCCCGAGTTGTGTTACGCGTGGCTTCTCCCTTGGATATTTCCCCGGCGGGATTACTATCAAAAACTGACGGCTCTGGGCGAGGAGAGGAAGACTTGCGTGAATCGCCTCCCGAAGGTCGAGTCGATCTCGTCGAATCCATCATGGGCACACCTATTGAGTTCCGACGTGAGTCTCCGGAGTATCTCGAAGCCACAGATTGAGCAGAATGACGGGATAGTGAGCGGTAGCGGCGTTCGCCCTGGGGCTCGTCTTCGAAGGACGGGCTGTGTGGGCGTCGAGAAGGATGAGAGTATGGCTTTCCTCCGCGGACTGGCGACCTCGAGCGCCTCGAGTGTGGGGACACAGGGCGGCCTCCTCCGGCCTTGCGGCGTTCCCTTCCTCGTCGTGACCCGGGAGAAGGCCTCCGACCACCTCTACTGCGTCCTGAAAAACGGCCTCGCCTGTTCGGTGGATATCCACGGTCCAGTTCGTCGTTGGGGTTGAAGGAAGGTCGACGATGTCCTGGCCGGTTGGAGTGTGAATGAAACCCACCGGGGGACGGGCTCCGTGTCCTCTTACGTTTCGAAGGTGGTGGTGCAGATGGAGAGTCGTTTCGTCGAAGGCCTTTGCCGGCAGGTCTATCCGTGTCTACCGACCGGTACGTTTGCGAATCAGGACGAGTCGCGGGGTTGGGTGATCGGTGACGAGCTGACTTCTGGCTAGGGTAGGTGTCAGGGGGCGGAAGACCGGATGAGCCACGACGAGAGATAGGAGGTGAAAACTCGCGGTGCGGACGTGAATCGTCGTAAGAAAGATGGGAACGCGGAGGCGGCGACCGTAGCGAATAATCAGGTCTGCCCTCCTTAGGGCGGCGGCGAGGCTCCCGATCGCGAAATTTATCCCTACCCCGATCACGATAGGAACCTCGAGGTCGATGATTCCGTTCCCGATCTCTGTGATCTCCAGTGTCGTTGGAGGCTTTCCACTCGTCTCTCAACACCGGACTCCTGCGGGACCCAGCCATGTAAGCTGCTTCAGCTGCATCTAGTTCCAAGCAGAAGAGAAGGGAAAGAGGCGGCAGGGATCAAGACGACCGACCCGCTAGAGAAAGAGACGGTTCGCATGTAGATGTCAGCGCGAGAGAAAGTCCGGTGGAGCCTAGTTAGTGTATTGTATCTTGTCTAGGCGATTCAGGTTTGGGATTGGGTTGGGGGGGTGGGTGTGGGTGTGGGTGGGCGTGGGCGTGTGCCGGCCGCGTTTCTCAGAGAGGATTCCTTCAGTGCTGGGGATTGGGTGGTGCGGAAGACTGGTTTTTCCGGGTGAGATCGATACACTCGATGGCGGTGGTAGTTGTTGAGGATGAGACGAAAAGCAAAGGCGGACTGTCAAGAAAAAGAGAAGAAAAGTTAATAGCCGGGGAGACAATACTTTCCATAGTGAAGAAGGCGATAGAAAGGGTCTCATTAACTCAAGGACAGGAAAGGGAAGGGAATGGAAGGGATAGACGTACCTTTCCGTTCCTGTTTTGTATGCTATCCGCTTGAATAGAGTGAATTCACAGCGAAAGAATAAGAGGGGGATGTGGTGTGGAATTCCTCTTTAAGGCGGGCTACCAGTACGAAGAACACCACCACCCGTTGATGGAAGTGTGGTGCTGGATGGAGTTCTACTTATCGGCGGGAAGTGGCTGGCAAATGACTGGCAAATGACTGGACTTCTCTTCTTTAATAGTGAAGAGTCAGTCAGTCGACCGAGTCAAAGCGGGCGACTTTCTTGGGCGAGCCAGAATCCCACGTCCCGCCAGTCCCAGTATTGCTGCGTGGCTCTTACTACGATAGTGAGTCGCTCTCACGAGATGAAGGGCACTTCACCCACCACATGATGAGCGGGCAAGCAGAGGGTTGCTCCCGGAGCAATCGAAACTTGATCTCCCAGTTCCTCGCACCGGGGCTGGGACCGACTTGCGATGTCGAAATGCCCCTAAGTCGGATTGCCGCCGAATGGGAAGCGCTTCAAGTCAGCCTGGCAGAGCCCCCGACTTCTTCCATGGCTATTTTGCCTGGGTGCTGTGCTTGATGCGATTATGCAACCAAGACTTTGGTTTTCTTTTGCACTTGTCGTGATGCAGACAGAGCTGGTCTTGGGTCGCTGATTCGATCCTTCTCCTGTGACTTCAGTTTGAGCTGCGGCTCATTGTCGGTCGTTCTGCTGCCAATCCTTTATGTCCTTCCCCGCCTCTTCACCAAATAGCTTGTCCACGCGCCACCTGTTGTGCGAAGCACATTCCCTCGGTGTCAAAAAGAGGAACCTATCTACAAGAACCATATATACCCAAACGCAAATGATGTGGATCAACAGAGGAAGCAATCCGACCGAAGTGAGCCATTGCAGCATTGCACAAGGTCGATTTCCTGCAATGCTCAGTCGCTAGATCAACCAGTTCCACTTAGCCAGGCAGCATTCGATATATATTGAGGGGAGCGAGCCGGTAAAAGCACCATGGTTCGGGATAACGAAGATTGTTGGCCATCTCAATCACCCGCTGTTATACTTGCTCGGTTGACTGTCCCGAGGAAACTGCCGGCGTATACAACCGTTCAGCGGCGAATAGACATAGCGCGATCCCAGCTTGGAAGGGCCCGAGCCATCTTCGAGCAAAAAAGCACGGTTATGATAGATCAAAGGACAAACTCCCCGATAATTACTCGAAGATTCACCAATGTGCCATATGTGAGACTGAGCTTCGCATGAAGCGAGCATCAGCTCGAGGCGAGAAACAAACGACTGAGATCTACCGAAATCACATGTAGAAATTCCAGGAATCGGACGATAGGCAAATACTCGTCCAGCCTTGGGATGGCTGGGCCTATCTGAAATCCAAGGCAATACGTACCTAGACACCCATGCTAGGATGGAGTGACATCGGAACAACCCAGTCCCTCAGCTTGAGGGATCGACACTTGCCAGTCTGTCACACTGTTGGCTGGCAACGCGCAGGAAGTCTATAGCGCACACAAGTTTAAGTGAATGTTCGCTATACTAAGCTGGTCGTAGAGATCATCAGGGAATTTTGAGTCGGCAGAGGGTCGAGATGCTGTCGGCCTTGATGAGCAAGTGGGCGGTCGGGATGCGGAAGAACATTGGGTTTCCAGCTCAGGCAGGGTTCACTGTCAAGGAGCGAATGAACATGGCGGAGATCGACTCGAGAGATCCCAGAGAGCACTAGGAGAACCTCAAAAGACAGAATAAACATCTAAAGACACTATCTCGGCACCTTCATCGCGGAATAGATGACAAGAGGCTGGTCTGTTTGGGGGGGCAGACTGCGGGCAGACTGGTGTGTCTTGTTGACTTGATAACAGGTCAAGGGTTGTCGTAAGCCGGAAACCACGGGGGGGGGTCTAGAGAAGTTCAACCCGCTCGCCAGTCACGTGCACGGGGCTCGGCAGCCGGATTTAGTGAGGTCCGTGTTTGACAGGTTTGTCTGGATGCCCACTAACTACGAAACTAGTTCACTACCTACTACCCACATACAGTGTTTCTACGAGATATCATGGATCGCCTTCGCTAAAATTCTATGTGGTTGTTGAGACTGCAGACATAGTGTGCTTATTTGCTCAGGTACAAGGTCTCTTGATTGGCAATGATGCGACAAATCGATTACAGCAAGATGCTATTCCTAGTTTACCAATGATCTCCTTCGCAGTCGCTCAACCCACACACTGACACTAAAACCTTCTGCAACAAATATAGATTGGCGAGTGCCATCAATAATCTCGCAAGACGAATCCCCTGTATCATGTCAAACCCGTTCCTTGACTACCTTTCTGTGCTGGGCACGTGGCTCTTTCATTCAAGGCTTTGACGGCACACTATGCAGAAGACAATTCCGGCCGTGATCAAACGGAGATAAGCCCGTCTCTCTATGATTGAGACCTCGGAGAGATATAGCATCCATCGGACATCGGACCAGAGTTAAGCTATTCCGAAGCTGCTTGGTGACTAACAAAATATACTTGACAAGGAGAACCGTGTTTCATGTTGAAGAAGTAGCAGCGCCCTACGATGGAAAGTCGTCGTCATCTTATCCACTCCCCGTTTCTAGTCGTGCAGAAGCGGAGGTGGAGCATCAGAAACAAGAAGAAATGGTAAATTAAGCTTACCTCCAGCTCCAATGATATTCCTTGGCGTACGATAAGATCGAACGGTTCCTGGCTCCCGTTTTGCTGCTGCGGAGACTTTCCTCTTCCCAGCGATTTTTTGCAGATCAGCTTCGAGAAGGCCGGCTAGGCCGTCAGACAATGTGGTGGATAAAGCACTAGCATAAGGTTGTTGAAAGTTGATACACCATGATGGGTCTTCTTCGAGTGCGTGCAGCATCGACACAGACTCATGCGTCGCCGTGATGTGGATCTATTCCAGAATCACACTTTATTTGGTTTAT
The DNA here is from genome assembly GCF_003184765.1 of Aspergillus aculeatinus CBS 121060. Classification (NCBI taxonomy): domain Eukaryota; kingdom Fungi; phylum Ascomycota; class Eurotiomycetes; order Eurotiales; family Aspergillaceae; genus Aspergillus; species Aspergillus aculeatinus. The sequence goes on from NW_020291475.1 coordinate 821,484, forward strand.
CCTTTCTTAGGGGGTCAGGAGGCTTCATCTGAGGTATAAAATGTGCCATCCTCCTGTTGCTACCAGCATGAACACATACACATTCCATTCTTTTCTTCCATACATTCCTTCGTCCTTCATTCGATTCCATTGCAGCAATGAAGTCTGCTGCTCCTCTCCTTACCGTGGCCACGCTGGCAGCGGCCAAAAGGAACTGCAGTGTCGAGAGCATTGCCCCGTTCTTGCCCGAAAACTCTACTGTTTTCTATGCGGATCATTATGTCAAAGGAGCCAACTTCACTCCTCCCATCAAGTACAACTATGGGTTGACTTCTCTTCCCACGGGGAACAACCCCTATGAGGTCTCTGTCGATAGCTGTGTTGCCCAGGCCAACATCACCCTGCCCAACAACACTCAGCACAGCGTCGGTATCGTGCTTCCTGATGAGTGGAACGGTCGGTTCATGGCCGTTGGTAACGGCGAATTCTCGGGATCGGTTGGATGGTCTTCCATTATGAACACCGCCTGGTATGGCTTCGCCAGTATCTCCACTGATACCGGCCACGAAGGCAACAACGGCAGCTTCGGGTACCACAATGAAGCTGCTCTGACCAATTGGGGCTACCGTGCCCTCCACGACGCTGTTGTCAACGGAAAGCAAGTGACGGAGGGATACTACGGTCACAACATCTCCTACAGCTACTACCGTGGATGCTCCGCTGGTGGCAAGCAGGGCATGAAGGAGGTCCAGATGTTCCCCGATGACTTCGATGGTGTCATTGCGGGAGCGCCAGCCTGGTGGACCGACCACCAACAGCTGTGGAACGTGCTCACTGCCATCTGGAATCTCCCAGAGACGGCCGACTACCACGTCACCGATGCACAGATGACGGCGGTGCAGGCTGAGATGCTGAAGCAGTGTGACCCCCAGGATGGGCTGAAGGACAGCATCCTCCAGAACCCCCTCGGCTGTGTCTTCGATCCTGTCCCGGTGATGTGCAATGCCACCTCCTCCAACGACACCTGTGTGACGCCCGCCCAGCTCACCACCGTCAACAAGCTGTTCAACCCCTGGGTCGAAGCCAACGACACCTTCATCTTCCCTGGATACACGCTGGGTACCGAGGTTGGCGCCCCTACTCTGGACGACGACTTCGTCACCTACATCCAGTACATGCTCCAGATCGGCGGAGACTGGACCTGGGAAGACTGGAACCCCGATCTCGTCGCTCTCTCCGAGAAGCTGAACCCGGGCAATGCCACCGCCGACGACTTCGACATTTCTCCTTTCTACAAGAAGGGCGGCAAGCTCCTCCACTACCACGGCTACTCCGACCCGTCGATCGCGTCCAAGTCCTCCCTGTACCTCTACAACCATTACCAGGAGGCTCTCCGGCCTCAGGGCATCCCCGTCGATGACTTCTACCGTTTCTTCTTCGTCCCCGGCATGGAGCACTGCACCAGCACCCCCAGCGACCAAGACGCCCCCTACTACATGAACGGAGACAGCCAGGCTGGCTCCCTGTCCGGCACCATCTTCGGCGTGCCCGGCTTCAACGACAGCAAGCACGATCTCATCCTCGCCATGGTGGACTGGGTGGAGAACGACAACGCCCCCGACTACCTGATCCCCACCAAGTACAAGAACGACGTTGTTGCCGATGGTGTCGACAAGCAGCGCCCGATCTGCCCGTGGCCCAGCCTGGCCAAGTACAAGGGCCAGGGCGATGTCGACAAGGCCGAGAACTGGGAGTGCGGTACTCTGTACTAAGCCTGGAGGTCTGCCTCGTCATGTACAATAAATCTTCCGTCCATGTATACTAGTGTTTAGACTTTGGTGTGATGTGGAGGTCTACTTTTTGAGATGGTCCTCAGTGGGCAAAGGACATCAAAGTATCAGATCTTTTTTATTACAGATTCTGTTGAAATCTCGTATGAACAGATGTACAGTCCCAGTGTCTTGAAGCATCACCGCACCAGTAGATGTGCCATGCGTTTCATCATGCGTTTCATCATGCATTTCCTCATCCAACATCTATTCATAACCCCTTGTCACCACGCCTTTCCCCATCCAACTCCACCCATCCACACCAGAACCCCGTATCGAAAAAGAAAAACAAAGAACCCCATTATCGAAAAAAGCCACCATCATCGAAAAAACCTCCCAATCTTCGAAAAAAGAAAATCCCCGGCTTATCAACGATCCAACCTCACGACCTCCATCCAATCGACCTGGCTCCTGAGCGTCGCCAACCGCATCTGCTCATCCCAAGTGACCCTCTGGCCCGCGACACCGGGGGTCTCGAACTGCTCGCGCCTTCCCTCAGCAAACACCAGCTTGTACATCTTCTGCAGGTCCAAGCCGCGGTGCAGGATCTCGCGCATGATCCACTCGTCGGGGCGCAGCAGTTTGATTTTGGTGGGGGCGTTCTTCCTTCCGTAGTATTCGTACTGCAGGGCGCCGGGCTCTTCTCCGGTTGGATTTGGGGTGGTGGTGGTGGTGGTGGTGGTGGCTGCGGTGGCTGCGGTGGTGGGTGTAGTGGGTTCCGGGTCGCTGGGGACAGCGGGTCCAGGGATTCCATCACCGATAGCTTCGTTTTTCTCTTCTTTATCAGCAGCAGAAGCACCAGCATCAGACGAAGAGCTAATCCCCATCCATCTCCGCAACGCCCGCTCAACCTCCGCCCCCATCTCATCCCCCCAAACCTTTCCCCCGAGATAATCCGCCAACCCTGCCAACGAGCGCTGCGCAAGACACAACTGCCGCATGACCGTACACCGCTTCACCCCCTTCACCTCCGCCAGAAACGCATCGACCTGGACCATGAGAAACACGCCCAGGAACAGATCTAGATCCGACCACAGATTGCGGTTGCGGACCGTCCACTCCCGCCGGTGGTTGTCGGGGACGTCCATCAGGAACCAGATCTTGCGGAGGACGAGGGCCGTGCCGGCGGGGAGGAAGATGTGGGCTGTCTGGAGGGTGGTGAGGATGCGGTTGATGGTGGTGGTGCGGGAGGTGAGCATTAGGAGGTAGGTTAGTTTGGGGGTCGGGGGTTGGGGTTGGGGTTGGGTGTAGAGGCGTGGGTAGCAGATGAGGGGGAAGGTGTCTGATATGTTTGGTGGGTGGGTGGTGGCGTTGAGGTGGTGGAGGTGGTGGGTTGTGATTGTGGGGAGGTTGTGGTGCAGGGTTTGGTGGAGGGGGCGCGAGGTGGTGAGGAGGGTTAGGATGTCCTCTGGGTGCAGGAGGTCCGTGATCATTACGGTGAGTTCGGGGTGGGTGGAGAGGGCGGCCAGGAGGTCGAAGTTGTTGTGCGGGATGGTGAGGGCGATGGTGGAGGGGCGGCGGGGCGCTTCCTCTGTGGTTTGTTCTTGGGCCCAGAGTATGTTGGTGTTGGTGTTGTTGTTGTTGTTGCTATCTGGGGCTGAGATGTTGGGCTGGAGACGGGGTGGATGAGCGGCTGGGTTGGTGTCATCCTCGGATTTGACCACCGCTGATGCTGGTGCTTGAGACTCAGGCGTAGAGGTGTCCAGGCTGTTCTGGTCCCGGGTACGCCGTGTGACAGAGCGTGTGAGATAGCGAGAATTTGCTGGACGCTGCGGGGTCTGAGGTTGAGGTTGAGGTTCATTGTTGGCAGCCGCAGACTTGTCGTCTTCAGACTTGGGCTCGGGGTCCTGGTTCACAGGATGACTGTGTAGTGCAGTGTCCCTGGTCACCGGTCCATTGACAGATCCAGAAACCCCGCGTGGCACGATCCGGAGAGGCTGAAGTGGTCCGCTGAACTGCGCAGGTGGGATCCTAGGCACGGCGACAGCGTCGTTTCTGACCTGCAATACAACAGGAGCTGAAGGGTTGTTCACCATCGCCTGAGGACGGATGGGTGCGATCTCCTCTGGCTGTACGCCCGCGATCATCTGCTGCCGGATCAGATACTTCTGCAGCGACATACCAGGCTGGGAGTCTGCGGTGCTTTGCTCTTGATGAGAAGAGACTGCAGCTGAGCCGTTGACATCGGTGGTTGAATTGGCGGTTCGACCCGAGGCATCATGAGGGGCGGCGTTGGTCTGCACGTCATGTTGAGTTGATCCATTGTGTCCCGGATTGCGGCTGCCCGCCGATACATGGCGCGAGTCAGCGGGTCTGGGGTCTCTCGTAGGCAAGAAGCGTGGAGGCAAGCGATTCGCGCGGTCTCGAGCAGCACCTGGGACTCTACCGAGCCGGGACGTCTGCTCACAATCCAGGCGGCTGCCACGCGGTGGGAAGCGCTGCATGGTGTTCTGCCGCGCAATTTCGGCTCTGCCAGGGGGTCTGTTGTTCATAACATGGCGCAGAATCATCAAGCGTGTGATCTGACGCTGTTCCTGGTCGTGAGCATACTGCGGAGAGCCCTCTTCGTGGAACGGGGGGATGTTTGCTCGCAGCCCAGGAATGCTGTTCTGCGTGGCAGTACGAGCTGTGCTTAGATGAGGCCCTTGATGAAACAAGACCACTGGAATAGGAGGGTTGATCACTCGATTATTAGAGGTACCGATTGGCTCGAGTCTATGAGCAGCGCTCACAGGAGGACGAGGTTGACTCTGGGGACGAGAGGGTGGCGGCATATCCACATCGTGGCCGCGGAAAGTCTGCATATCCTCATGCTGCTGACTGTGCTCGGTATCTTCATGGCTGTTCACCCCGTGATTATTGCTCGCAGCTCCTTGGACGTCGCGTGAGGTGGCTGTGACGCGTCGGCTCGCCCACAGAAGAAGCAAGCCTTCGGCGGCTGCCAGCTCGTCGGGGGTATACGCCCTTGCCATGATGACAGCGAGGCTGCTTTTCTGATGCTGTCAGCAGGAAGGCCGTAGAACGTCTTATGTCTACTTGTGAACAAAGTCAGTGTTGTGCCAACATATCTTGGAGAAAGACTATAATTCTCACTCAACAAGACACTTACCTCGCTTCAAATCGAGCCAGGAGAGATGGAGGATTGTTATCAAGCGGCCGCAGGATTAAGACAGATGTGCGTTGAGGCTTTTCACACTTGCTTGGATGATAATCGCAGAAATAATGGATAGAAAGTGGGAAGAGGAAGATGAGTTGTTCGTGGATGGTGAAAGATGAAGGAGAAACGAACACCATAGCAACTGATATACCCCACCCAGGCCAGCCTGCTGATGCAAAATTCACTACAGTCAATCATTCACTGCGAGACTCAGAGTGAGACTGAATGTAGGCAAAGCCACACCAATTAGGCATGTTCATTCACTGGTGAGGTTGCTCCTTATAACGCGGAGCTTTCATGATAGTTTCCTTCAGTTTTAGTCTTCTCAATCATTCAGTATCCCTATAGTTCGGATCTCGGATCTTGATTAGATATAGGAATTGTGTGTTACTTCTACAGGCTGTCCTAAACAGGGATACACAGATACGGCGGAGGTGTGTGTTGTAACTGTCGAAGTGTATACGGACTTGCGCCGATGTCCGAGCACTTAAGAACAAGCTGACCAGGGAACTTGATCATCGGACTTTCACAGGGTCGGACAGCATTTGGTGTTTACAAGGAAAAAGAACGATAAAAGTAACTAGCTAGCCTGCAAAACTATGTCTACAGACAGACCCGAGCATGTCCACAAAAAAGAGACATAACCTTGAAGTCAAGCTAACGGTGTTTTTGAGGCCAAAAGGCACTATCCAGATCGACCATTTCAAAATAAATACATTTGATCAGATGCATTCGACTTCCAATGTACATGAAAATTTTCGATCGTTTGTTCGCCGTTCTCCGAATTTGACCACCCCAGCCGTACCGTAATGTCCTGATATCAGGTTGAGAAGATATTAGTAAAATATGTTGAATCGTCCAAAGTACACCCCCACGAGGTTCTCCGCGCTGCAGAATGTTGAGGGAGCAGCGTGAAATCTTGTTGTTTGTTTATCGAATGTTTTGCACAATCCCCAAAAGCGATGACAAGAGCGTTGGGAGAAATGTGGCTTCTTCCTGGTCAGTCGTCGTGACGATGCCAAGAATCTATGCAAAAGTGAAAGGCAACATGCGACTCTTCCGGGCCACAATCACCAAAAGAAAGAATGCCAACACGGAAACCCAATGAATGACCTGTTGAAAGGTATAAACCGCCGTAACTCCTTAAATCATGAAACCATCCAGTGTTAAAACGAGAGGGGTAACAAGTGCGTCATAAAGGAAAGCTGAGAGGGCATAAGAGACATTATCTTCGGTTCAAGAGGTTGAGGAACTCCTCGCGAGTCTTGGCGCTGGAACGCATGCAGCCTAGCATGCAGCTAGTGGTCGTGGTGCTGCTAGTCTTCTGCACGCCACGCATGACCATGCATAGATGGGCGGATTCCATGACGACTCCGACACCGCGGGGCTTAAGGACCTCGGAGATGGCCAAAGCAACCTGTTTGGTCAGACGTTCTTGCACTTGTAGGCGACGGGAGAACATCTCTGCCAGACGAGCCAGCTTAGAGAGACCAAGCACGCGACGGTCGGGGATGTAGCCAATGTGCATCTGTTCGGGATCCTAGTCAGCATTGCGACCTTTGTACACTTTGGTGGTCGATCATCATACCTTGCCCATGAAGGGAACCATGTGGTGCTCGCACAGCGAGAACACCTCGATATCCTTGACGATAACCAGCTCATCGTGATCCTCATGGAAAACAGCACCGTTGACGAGATCCCGAACGTTCTCCTCGTATCCCTTTGTGAAGTAAAGCATAGCCTTGGCGTATCTCTCGGGCGTCTCCCGCAGTCCTTCTCTCTCCGGGTCCTCTCCGACGCATTCCAGAATAGTTCTCACAGCACCAGCCAGCTTCTTGATGCGCTCTTCGTTCTCCTCGGGGGTTGACTCCAGGCGCGCCCGGGTACCGGGGCCTACAGCAGAAGTGGATTAGAAAGACTCCTCCCTGATGGTTCCATCAATACTCACAAGGCCAGCTCAATCCATCAAAGTCAATGGGAGGGAAAAGGGTGTAAGGGCTGGCTGGTCGGCTTTCATTGGCAGGCGGGGTCAAGGCACCGGCCTCATCCCTGGCATCACGAGCAGGATCCCTCAGGGTAGGCCTGCGAGCTATCAGCAAGAGAATGGCCGCAAACAAATGGATAGATGGCCTACCTGGCGACAACAGAACCGGAAGGAGTATCGTCCTGGTACTGACTGGAATCTCCGACAGGGCGGATGTTTTCAGGCAAGTCGGCGAATTCCACAGGAACGCGGGGAGTGAAGGACGAACGAATGGAGGAGTTGAGACTTTCGCGCTCACGAGCATCGCGGGAGCCCAGAGACAGATGAAGGGGAGAACCGCCGTTCAGCATGTGGGAGGGAATGGCGGACTTGGGCTTGGGGCCGTGGGGAGGGGAGGTTCCGGAGGCCATGACTCAAACCAGAGGGAGGGGAGAAGTGGTGGGAGTGGGATGTATGAGGGGGTAATGGAGGTATATGTGTGGAGGAGCTTAGCTGTGGGCAACACGTCCCTGATCGATGGTGATGAAGAGCGCAAGCAAAATTCACCAATTTCGACACACAGCAAGACAAACTGACAATTAATGAACTTCTTGTATTTTTTTTTTTACTCCGATGAAGGATGAGAAAAGGAAAAAATTAAGGCTCGCCGCGCTGAACGGCGTTACCTTTTCGGAGCGAAATGGCCCCTCTCCGATCTCAGGTGTCCGCCCTCACCGCCCGCACTACTGACCAATCACTCAGCTTAATGCACGGGCTGACACGAGGGGAACTCGCCGCTAGTGTGGATTAGCTCATTCCAAACTGATTTCACCATTCACCATTCTCCGATGCCCCGAACTCCGGACTGCGACAAGACTAATTACCTGATATTAAACAGGTGAGATCCGCAGTTTAGAAGAATATCTACCGGAGAAGCCAAGATAATCAATATCGACTGTACTCGAAGCATATCTACTCATCAAAAGTACCTAGATCTCAAGAGGGTGGCCCGCCGACAATTGCTTGGCAGCTGCACGCCCCCTACCCCGCATGATCTGCACCAGCATCTTCGGCGCATTGTTAGCACTCATAACGCTGCTGCGCACGACCTGCCCTGGCTTATCGGTGCTAACGGTCGGAATGCCGTCGAGATGCTTATCGTGAGGACAACACGGCGAGATTACATGCATTGCTATTAATGGCATAGCTTTTAAAAGATTGTTCATAGAAGCCAGCACTATGTCCCCTGGTGGACTGTTAATGCAAACTGGGATGCTTGCTCTCTACACCCTGTTATCGATTTTGATTCTGAATATGCCCAAGATGTTCTTTTCATGCAGTTTTGTCATTGTTACATAAGGCGTCAAAATAAAATGTTAAGGCACACCAGCGACAGGGTCATCTACTACAAGGGCGCTCCCCGATATGAAACTCCACTTGACTGTATCTGTGAGACGCGTGTAGCAATACAAGAAGCAAGACAACCGCTCAAGGTAGGTATCAATAATGTAGGCTTCCGGTTTTTGTTGCAAGCGAAATTAAACTCATGGCTCCAGTTCTTCAGTCGGCACGTCCTCCAGATCCTTGCCCACAATCGCATCGGCCACCTTCCACACTTGCAGAAGATTGTCCTCCGCAGCAGAGCAGAGAACCCAAGGATCATTGAGGTTCCAGCTGAAGTCAGAAATGCGGTTGGTGTGGCCACCGTGCATAAAGAGACTGAAGCGTATCTGGTTAGCGGGCGTATTTCATCCCATGGTCTGGGCAACATTAAACTTACAGCTCTGGTGGTCCATCCTGTGCATCTTCAGGGGTCTGCTCTTCTCCAGCCCGGCTGAGATCCCAAAACATGATCTTACGGTCATAGCTTGCACTGGCAAGGACGGATTCTTCGAAGGGGTGCCAAGAGAGGGAGGTCACAGAGTCATTGTGGCATTCCAGGGCGTGCAACTTGGTTTTCAAGTTACGCAGATCCCACAGTCCGATGGACTTATCAGCCGATCCAGTCGCCAGGACGGTCTCGGCAGCAGGATTGAATGCAATAGCGTTGATGGCATCGCGGTGCTGACCCTCTGCGGAAGCGGCCGCGCGGTTCGTCTCGGCTTCACGAATATCGATGATTTGAAGGGTGATATCATCGGAGACCGTTCCGATCAGGGAAGAGTGCAGAGGGTGATATTGCACGTCATTGACAATAGAAGAGTGGTGCGTGTAGGTCCGCACCGGCTTGAGAGCCTTATTGCCCTTAGTGTATGTCGTCAGATCCCTGACACCGTGATTAGTAGCCGAACACTAATTGGGAGTCAGTGAGAGTGTCGGTCTTACCAAAGACGAACAGTCTTGTCCTCACTACCCGTGACAAGGTGACCGGCAGTGTGGGGGCTCCAGCTAAGTCCGAACCCTTCTCGCGTATGGCCTAGCAGCTCCATCTGAGGGTTAACCGTTCCGGTGGGCAGACTAGGGTGCTTCGAGCGATCCCAGATCATCACCCGTCCGTCCGTACACATTGTTGCAATGATGTTGGGATTCTGCGGTTGGTAACGAGCTTTGTTGACTTCACCCTTGTGGTCAATCTTCTGCACGATATTGAATTTGATCTCCATGGGCGCTTTCTTGGAGCTGCCGCCGTACCCGCCGATCTCGCCGCGATCCTCATCGTAGTCATCTGGGTTGGGCGCAGTAGGATTAGGAAGCTGTACATGGGCAATTTGCAAGTAGTTTTGCGCATCGCTCGACGTGTGAGTGCCGATGAGTAAACGGTGAGTGGAATAAGGCTTATCAGGAACCCTAACTTGTGTTAGAATGGGTAGAAGCTCAACACGGATGCATGCGCATACTCTTGCTTATCAGGTAGCCATTGCGTTGTAAGTGTAGGCCATTCCAGTGCCGTGCTAAGGATCATGTCGTAGAGAAATGGGGCGTTCTTCTTCCATGTCTTGTACTCTGATGTAACACTTAGTCTTCCGATTGCTTGCCGTTCCAGCCAGAGCTAGAGGTGATTCATACCTTCATTGATGATCTTCTCCTCAGTGCGCTCCTCCTCTTGTTCCTCCTGCTCCTCAACGAAAGCTATTGTGGGTGAGAGTTAGAAAAGTTGCTCGCGCAACACATCTCGCAGAGGGTTTCCTACTTTCGTCGTAAGGTTCCATGGCTTTTGTCCACCGAAGATTATATGTATGTATAGATGCGGATTGCAGGAGCTATATTGCGAGTAATGTAAGACAAATGGAAGATGAATACCCGGTTGGAAGGTTGGGACTCGGAGAAGGTGGAGTATTAAGCAGCAGGGCAGAGCAGAGCAGAGCAGAGCAGAGCAAAGAGCGAGCTTCCTGTTCGCACTGGGCGAAACGCGACTTTGCCGTTGAGGGCGCGTTAATGACCGCCCGGGGGAGCTAATCCCAAAATGGAACAAGAAGGGGCTTGGCAGGCTCACATGATGCCAAGGCGGGTCTGCCTGAGGCGCATCCATCCGAGCTGTAGTTCGAGTCATTCATCATCGGCCTCTGCTCTTCATTCACTACAACACATCATTCTTCCCCTCTTGCCAATTAGGCGCCTTCGCCGCCTGCTCGCCTCGTTACGTTCACCTATTCTCCATTTTCTCCTTTCTGTGTCGAAGTTTCTCTGTCAATATAGTTCTTTGAGGATACCCAGTCGTTTCCGTTTCTCTGCGACCGCCCATTACGCTGTGCGCTGGATGATTCGCCTCCGAGCTTGGAGCTTCATTGATTATTGACGACCACCGCCACTTCCACCACTCCTGCGACGATCTACGACTCAACGGCAGCTTTTGTCTCCTTGATAATCTTCGTCTCTAGAACCTACACCTTTTACGCTAGATTCTCTTTACATAATTCACCATGGGTGTTCCCAAGTTCTTCCGTTGGCTGAGCGAGCGGTATCCCGCCATCTCGCTGCTGATCGCAGAGAACCGGATTCCCGAGTTCGACAATCTGTACCTGGACATGAACGGTATCATTCACAACTGTACCCACAAGGACAGCGACTCGCCTACATTCCGCATGACTGAAGATAAGATGTTCATCGCAATTTTCAACTATATCGAGCATTTGTACGGCAAGATCAAGCCGAAGAAGCTATTTTTTATGGCCGTCGATGGCGTGGCTCCCCGCGCCAAGATGAACCAGCAGCGTGCGCGACGTTTCCGCACGGCCCTGGACGCTGAGGTAGCCAAGGACAAGGCGATTGCTCAGGGCATCGAGATGCCCAAGGAAGATCCTTTTGACAGCAATTGCATTACCCCGGGAACCGAGTTCATGGCGAAACTGACTGAACAATTGAAATACTTTATCAGCAAGAAGATTTCGGAGGACAAGGACTGGCAGGGAGTTGACATTGTGCTTTCCGGCCACGAGACTCCTGGTGAGGGTGAGCACAAAATCATGGAATACATCCGGCATGCGAAAGCACAGCCTGATTATGATCCCAATGTTCGCCACTGTCTCTACGGCCTTGACGCCGATCTGATCATGTTGGGTCTGCTGAGTCACGACCCTCATTTCTGCCTTCTCCGTGAGGAGGTCACGTTTGGCCGCCAGGTTTCGAAGAAGCCTAAGGAACTTGAGCACCAAAATTTCTATCTTTTGCATCTGTGTATGGTCAGGGAATATTTGGAACTGGAATTTCAGGAGTTGGAGCAGGAGGGTATCCTAGACTTCCCCTTTGATATGGAGAGGGTGATCGACGACTTTATCTTGATGGCATTCTTCGTCGGAAACGATTTCTTGCCCAATTTACCCAATTTGCATATCAACGAGGGTGCTTTAGCTTTGATGTTCAAGACCTACAAGGAGATCTTACCTAAGATGGGTGGCTACATCAATGAACAAGGCGTCATCCACATGGAGCGGCTAGGCATGCTCTTGGATGCTCTGAGCAGTGTTGAGTATCGCTTTTTTGAAGCCGAGTTCTCCGATGCACGTTGGCTACAAGCGAAGAAGACTGGCGCCACCGAGGCGCATGAGAAGCCGAAGGGACTTACGCTCACTCCTGCCCAGAAGGAGCTCCTCAAAGAAGTGAAGAAGTACGTGTTGAACCGACCTGGGAAAGCGTCGGAGACGAAGCCTCTTGACTTTAATTCTACGCTGCCCGCTCGCGACCGCAAGTTTGTGGAGCAGCTGGCGAGCGATCTTCGCCTGCCTTGGACCACCGTCGCTGATGAGCAGGGCGACCGCTTCATTCGAGTTCAGCTCCCTGCCAACGAGAATGATGATAGTGAAGAGGAGGACGATGAAGAGGCCACTTTGGCTGTACAGAGGATTATTCGGAAGTACGAGAATGCGAAGGTCCAGGAGTTGTCGGCCGAAGAAGCTCAAGAAGCGGCTGAGAAGAAGTACGAAGAGAAGTTCCAAGAATGGAAGAACCAGTACTACGTTGGCAAATTTGGTTGGGGGCTGGATAGCCACGAGGAGATGAAGGAGTTGACTGAGAACTACGTCCAAGGTCTCCAATGGGTTCTGTACTATTATTACAGAGGCATTGCGTCTTGGCCTTGGTTCTTCAGATATCACTATGCCCCGATGATTTCTGGTAAGTATGACATGTGCCCACTTGATTACCGACCACTAATTCGGAGCAGACGTGAAGAAGGGTTTGAAGGCCGACACGAACTTCCGACTTGGCAAGCCATTCAGGCCTTATGAGCAGTTGATGGGAGTCTTGCCTGATCGAAGCAAGAAGACCGTGCCTACTGCGTACCATGAGTTGATGACCTCACCCGACTCGCCGATTATCGATTTTTATCCCCGTGACTTTGAGTTGGACATGAATGGAAAGAAGATGGAGTGGGAGGCAGTTGTGAAGATCCCGTTCATTGACGAAAAGCGCCTGTTGGCTGCTTTGGCCACGAAGGAACATCTACTGACCCCAGAAGAAAAAGCAAGAAACGGCTTTGGTGCCAGTTTGAAGTTCACCTACTCGCCAGACGTGCAGTTCACCTACCCCTCTTCTCTTCCTGGCATTTTCCCTGATATTCCTAACTGCCACTGTATCGAAAACGTTTTTGATTTGCCTACCATGGACGGACTTGAGCCCTACATCGGCCTGATGGAGGGAGCACATCTTGGAGCGTCAGCTTTGGCTGGTTTCCCTAGTCTCAAGACTCTGCCCCACGTGGGTCAGTTGGGATTCCATGGAGTTTGTGTGTTCCAGCAGGAAAGCCGCAATGAGAGCATGGTCATCACTGTGCTTGATCCTGGAAGCAGGTCGAGCGCTGAGCTAGCCAAACAGAAGCTCGGAAAGCGGGTTCACGTTGGTTATCCGTTCTTGCAAGAAGCGCTTGTCATTCGTGTGTCGGATGAGCTTTTTGATTATCTTCTCCCAGATGGCGAGCAGCACGTGGTCGCTATTCCTCATACCCCGGCTCAGATCGAGCAATGGAAGAAGAAGGCCGACAAAATCGAAGGAACTTATAGCAAAAGACTTGGTACTATCATCGGCCCGGTTGAGTCCATGGTACACGTACAGCTACTGAAGGGCTTGATCAAGACTGATCAAGGTGCTACGGTCAAAGAGTTCGGCGAAATCAGTGGACAGGAAACCGACTACGCCTTGCAGTTGATTGTGGACGATGTAATCAACCCCGACGAACGGTTCATCGAGAGAGACGCTCTGCCTATTGAGCGGGAATTCCCTGAGGGTTCTCGGGCATTCTTCCTGGGAGAATTCAACTATGGACGCCCGGTGCATGTTACTGGACACGAAGACGGCAAAGTCAGTGGCATGATCGCGGCGGTAAAAGGTCGGGAGCCCGAGTTTGGACGCGAGCGTGCCAAGAATGCCGAGCGACTCTGCCCTTACATGCCATCTTATGCCATCGCTCGCAGCCTGCGTTTAAACCCCCTCGTCTTGGCCAAGATCACATCTTCGTTTTCCGTGGACATTGAGGGTCAGCGGGTCAATTTGGGTCTGAACCTCAAATTTGAAGCGCGCAAGCAGAAGGTGCTTGGCTATTCGCGCCGTGGCGACTCTGGATGGGAGTTCAGCCAAAAAACCGTCGACTTGCTGGTACAGTACATGACCAACTTTCCCGAGTTCATTGCAGGAATTCAACGGAATCCTCAAAATGATCGATACACGCCCACCGATTTCTACCCCGAAGAGGTCGCTTTGCTGAAGATGCAAGAGATCCGGGACTGGCTCAAATCGATCGAAGCCAAGAATTTCGAGCGCGTTCCCCTAGAGGCTGAACAGCTGGATTCCGATGTTGTCAAGTTGATCGAGCAGGATGCTGATCAGCTTGTCCGGAGCCAACCGCAGATGCAGGCCAAGAAGATCCGCGGTGTCCCTCGAAGCGCCCTTCTGCGGCCATCCGACGTCGAGCAGCGACTCCAAAATCAAACATTCAAGCTCGGCGATCGGGTAGTCTATGCACAAGATTCGGGCAAGGTGCCTATCGCTACTCGAGGAACGGTTGTGGGACTCACCCGGACCTCGCGGGCCGTCTTGCTGGATGTCGTCTTCGACGTCTCGTTCATGAGCGGCACGACGCTGGGAGACCGCTGCTCCCCTTTCCGCGGCCAGACCGTGCTCGCCTCATCTGTGCTCAATGTCTCCTACCGACAGCTCCTCGCCACGACTCGTGCAGGCGACGCACAACAACAACAAACCCAATCGACTCCGTTGACTGCTGGTGCCTACGGTGCCCCTACTGGACCCGCCGGACAGGGCCAGCTGAGAGAAGCTGCCGCCCCCGCGCCGCTGGGCAACTCGTACCGTGGCGCACTGGCTGGGTTCGCTAGTCGTGGCCGAGGCGGCCGGGGCGCATCCAACGGCGTGGGCGCTCAGACGACCCTACCTTTCCGCCCTCAGCCCAACGGCAGCCAGACCGCCGATGGCGCATCTCGCGGTGGTCGGGGCCGGGGTGGAGCCCGTGGCGGTGCCGGTCGTGGAGGAGCGGGCCGCACCCGTGGCGGATATCATGCGGTCGACAACGGTGACCCCGAGGCAGGTGTCATGAAGATTAATCCAAATTTCCGGCCCAAAAATTACAACCAGGTTCCGCCGCCGCAGACGCTGAACCAGCGTGGCCGTGGCCGTGGGGGTGCACGTGGTAGTGGTGGAGATCGAGGTGGTAATGGATTCCGGGGTCGTGGTCGTGGGCGAGGAGCCGCAACTGTTGTTGAGGGGAATTAGAGCCGGTGGGTGGCTTGTAAATTTTCGAGGGGAAGGCAAAGGAGTCTTGTGAAAGATAGGGATATCCCACTCTTGTATATTTGGGAGATGTATTCTTAGTCGAGATACTATGTTTCGCAGTTAGAAGT
Organism: Aspergillus aculeatinus CBS 121060; assembly: GCF_003184765.1. Taxonomy (NCBI): domain Eukaryota; kingdom Fungi; phylum Ascomycota; class Eurotiomycetes; order Eurotiales; family Aspergillaceae; genus Aspergillus; species Aspergillus aculeatinus. The sequence goes on from NW_020291475.1 coordinate 836,694, forward strand.
TGGGTCTCCCAACAATACATAACTTCGCATTCCCCGACGTGGTGTGTTTGAATTTGTAGTACTTCCTGTAAGGTGTATACCTTTCTGAAATAGTAATGTGCGTTTTGGCTGCGTCGCCTTCTTACAGAAATCCTCATCCCGAGTAGAGTACTGTACAGCAAGCATGCTTCAAAGCGGAGACAACGGAGACATTGACTTGCCCAAGCCCAGCAGACCCTCAACTCCCTCACAACTACGATGATAAACCTCCCCTCTTCTCAATACACATATCCCACAAAACCACGACGACGACAAAGTGCATCTCACACTCACACTCCCCCCCCCTCACATCCTCGCAAACCCTCCACAACTTCCATATCTATCTCCATCCACCCCCCAAACACCACCTCA